>NC_092343.1:382062570-382362570 GCF_046630445.1 Rutidosis leptorrhynchoides | reverse complement strand
ATCTCTAGCTACGATTTGATAGTGTTGGTAAGTCTTAACTCCGTGTTTTGAGTTTTAATTGGTTTATGGCTAGGGTTTTGTTTACTTGAGACTTGTAAGACCCATTTGGGGGTTAAATGAGTGAATTTGGGTTATATTGATGTAAGGAAAACCCTACTAGCTATAATCTAGGGTTTGGTCATGAAAATTGAGATTTATAAGTGTTACTTGTGTTGTTAGTCACTAAAACACTTGTTTAATGATGAAAGATTTGTTAATGGATTTAAGTTTGACCAAAGTTGAAAGTCTATGTGTTAAGATGGGTCAAATGGGCAATTGTTGACCTAGTTGGACAAGATGGGTATGAAATACCCTTTTATTTGTGTTAATTGGTGTTAGTAGACTTTGGTCACTAGCTTTTAGTGTTTTATGATGAGTCTTGGCCATTTATGAGCGGTTTTGGTGTAAATGAGTCATTTAATGCAATCGGGTCATTGAATGCTCAAGTGTTAAATGTTGGTGTCTAGTCCAACTAGTTTGTGTATTGAAAGTGTACTTAATGTATTAGGTAATTTGCTTTGAAGCTTTCAGGAGTTTTAAATCACCACCGGCGTGACAAGGTGAGTGGAATAATTATATATGTATATGATTTATTTGCTTGTGGGGTATGGGTTAAAGTTCGATGTTGACGATACCATATCCTAGAGTATATTATTTGATTGTTTAGTTGAGGGTTAAAGTTCGATGTTGACGATACCTCAAGTATGGATTTAAAGTTCGATGTTGACGAAGCCATACCACTATTGTAGTGACATTTGTTTGATGAGGGTTTAAGTTTGATGTTGACGATACCTCATATGTGGGTTTAAGTTCGATGTTGATGATACCACATTTATTGGGAAGAATGGGGATTAAGTTCGATGTTGACGATACCATTCGTAGGGCTAGCCTTGGGATTTGAATAGTAATGGATGTTGTGAACATCAATGGTTGTGTATTTGTGTTGTAGCATATTGTATTGTTTGCGTTATATGCTATTGCTATACTAGCTATGTTATCGAGGATTTAGCACTATACATTATAAAGGTATGCTAATTATATTTCTAGTATATATGCGGACTTTGGTATAAGTGTTTGCAAGTAAGTAAGTTATATATGTATGTGTATATTTATTGCATTCACTAAGCTTTGCTTACCCCTCTCGTTGTTTACTTTTTAGGTACGAATGCGGATAAGGGAAAAGGGGTTGTCAAGAATTAGATATTCCCATATTGATGCTTGTGGAAGCTTTTGGAAGTCGACCTAGGCGTTTTGGATAGTTTAGCCCCAAACCATGCTCGAGTGTCGTTTGGTTTAAAACTATCAATTATGGATCGAACTTGTATTACTTTTGATTAAGGGTCTTCGTGCCCATGATGTGAACTTTAAACATATTGCACATTTAAACGGGTTGTATGAAGTTTTTACATTGGCGATTATTCGAATGGCGTGTTATCGAAAAAAAAATTTGTTGGTTGAATGCGGGTTGGGTTGTTTCAAGTGGTATCAGGGCATGGTCTAAGGGATTTAGGCGACTTGAGATAGGTGCCTAGACTTAGACTTTATTGTGTATACGCGTTATGTGGGACTTGTAGGAGACGGGTCGGACCGGGGATTGGTTAGTGCCTAGGTTTAGGTGAACTAACTATGCGCTAATTGCTTTGTGTTGTGTTTTGCAATCATCAAGCGTGATAGATGTTGTACTAGCTAGTTAATGCGACGTGCTCGCGTAACAATGATTAGCTACCATTGTTACGGGTTCAAATCGTGTCAAACAAGCGATGTACGACGATTGTTAAGCAAGATGGGACGGTGAGGTGTATATGAATATTATGTTGTGTCCTTTCGTTTCATTGTTTAATCTATTTCTGTTTTATAGTATGAAGACGAGAAATAGACCTGAGAACCATGAAGGAGGTACGAGCGAGGACCTCGAGTTTACGGCCAAAGTTGAGGCCATCATTAAAAAGCAAAGAGCAGAATTTCTTGAGGATGTCCGAAAGGTTTTCCAAGAATCGGTTGATGGGCAAGTAACCGAGTTAATCAATGAGTGAATGAATGCCGCGATCGAAGAGGCATTCGAAGCTAGAAATATTTATCCGCATGGCGAAGGGGGTGATGGTAATGGGGGACATGGAAGGCGGGATTTCCATTACAAAAACTTCAAGGATGCTCAACCCCCTATGTTTAACGGGTAAGGGATCCGTTGAAAAGTACTTGTTGGATCTCCGACATCGAGGGGGCCTTCCGTACCGCGGAGTGTCCTCCCGAGAAGAAAACGAGGTACGGTTCTAGTATGTTGCGTGAAGAGGCCAAGTTGTGGTGGGACGATAAAATCCGATTATATGGGGAAGAGCAATGCATGAGCTTAACGTGGGAAGAGTTTAAAAAGGAATTTTTCAAAGAATACCGAACTCCTTCCGACCTTGATAGAATCCGGGACGAGTTGCACAATTTGCGACATGGTTCATTGGACTTGGTTACTCTCAAGTCTACCTTCTTGGCAAAGACTCGTTTTTGTCCGGAGTATGTTGGTGATGATTACAAGTTGATGCTAGATTTTTATCGTACACTAAGCGATGAGTTGAAAGGTAAGATTAGCCGGGGAATGGCTAAGTGTTTTGACGAGTTATTTGAATTGGCTCGGGGTTTCGAGCCGGAGGTTCCAAAAAGAAGCGACTTCTCTTTCTCGAAGAGAAAATTTGAAGGTTCGAGTCATTCGAACTTTTCCAATAAGAAAAACAAGAAGGGTTCCGAAAGTGTAAATAGTGTGAAGATGGGAGGTTTCGGGAACTTTATCCCTACTTGCTACAATTGTGGGGTACGAGGTCATTTGGCTCGAGATTGTACGAAGCCTTCTTCCACAAACAGACTTACTTGTTTTGATTACAACAAAGAAGGACACCGAAAGTCAGAATGTCCCGATTTAAACACCGATCATGTTAAACGATTGGAGAAAGCGGCGGGCACGGCTAGGAGTCGCAATTATTTGATGATGAATGATGAAGCCAAACAATCCAACGAAGTTGTCTCAGGTACTTTCATGGTTAACTCTAATCCGGCAAGGATCCTTTTTGATAGCGGTGCTAATCTATCGTTTGTATCTTCGTGTTTTATGTCTAAACTTGATAAACTTTTAGCTAAGTTAAGTCATCCGGTAGAAGTTGAAATAGCGGATGGTAAGACGGTGCTAGGGGTTGATGTTTGTAACGATTGTGATATTGTGTTTGGTTTCGAAACGTTTAAAATTAATCTTATCCCGATGACCTTGGGTGAATTCGATATTATCATTGGTATGGATTGGCTCGATCGTCATAGAGCCGATATTGCATGCCATGAAAAATCTATTCGTGTGAAGACCCCAAGTGGGGGAGAGTTAATTATTCACGGCGAGAAACGGAGAAGACTTGTGCCATTATGCACTATTGCACGGGCACGTCATTTTCTTAGTAGTGGTGGCATGGCTTTTCTTGCTCATGTAGTTGATACTCGTGAAGAGCCACCATCCATTCGTGAAATTCCGGTGGTTAATGAATTCTAAGATGTTTTTCTGGATGAATTACCGGGTGTTCCGGCGAAAAGACAAGTTGAATTTCGCATTGATTTGGTTTTGGGTGCTACTCCCATTACTAAAACTCCTTATCGTTTAGCACCAACGAAAATGCAAGAGTTGTTAAATCAAACCCAAGAGTTGCTTGAAAAGGTGTATTCGACCGAGTGCTTCACCATGGGGCGCTCCGGTTTTATTCGTGAAGAAGAAAGATAGTAGTATGCGGATGTGCATCGATTATCGGGAGTTGAATAAAGTGATAATAAAGAATCGATATCCATTGCCTCAGATTGATGATTTGTTTGATCAACTCCAAGGCGCGACTTATTTTTCTAAAATTGACTTACGGTTCGGCTATCACCAAATGCGGGTCCGTGAGGAAGATATTGAGAAAATGGCCTTTTGAACGCGTTACGGGCATTTTGAGTTTGTAGTTATGCCTTTCGGTCTTACGAATGCACCGGCGGCATTCATGGACCTTATGAACCGAGTGTTCCAACCTATGTTAGACAAGTCGGTTATTGTGTTCATTGACGACATACTTGTCTATTCAAAGAGTATGAAGGAACATGAACATCATTTGTGTGGTGTGTTGAAGACGTTGTGGAAGGAGAAGTTATATGCAAAATTCTCCAAATGTGAATTTTGGTTAAGGGAAGTTCAATTCCTTGGTCATATTGTGAACAAGGATGGTATTCAAGTAGATCCGGGGAAGATTGAGACGGTGGAGAGTTGGGGACGACCGACTATGCCTACGGAAATCCGAAGTTTTCTCGGATTGATCGGTTATTATCGTTGGTTTATCCAATACTTTTCTAAGATCGCTTCTCCATTGACGAAGATGACTAGGAAGAACGTGAGATTTAATTGGGAGAACGAGCAAGAAATTGCTTTTCAATTGTTAAAAGAGAAGCTATGTCAAGCTCCGGTGTTAGTATTGCTGGAAGGGGTAGAAGACATGACAGTTTATTGTGATGCGTCTTTAAATGGGCTCGGGTATGTTCTAATGCAAAGAGGTAAAGTCATCGCTTATGCCTCTCGACAATTAAAGGAACACGAAATGAGATATCCGACTCATGATCTTGAGTTGGCGGCGGTTGTGCATGCGTTGAAAATTTGGCGCCATTATTTGTACGGTGTCAAGTGTACGATTTATTCGGATCATAAGAGCTTAAAACATCTTTTTGATCAACGAGATTTGAATTATCGTCAACGTAGATGGATGGATGGATGTAGTAAAGGACTATGATTGTGAAATACTTTATCATCCGGGCAAGGCGAATGTGGTCGCGAATGCGTTGAGTCGAAAGAGTCAACATCCAGCGATACGAGTAGGATCGTTACGCATGATTATTACAAACGATTTTCTTGTAAAGCTTGGTGAGATTCAAATTGAAGCTTTTGTTAATAATAAGCATGAAGAATGAATTATGGGACAAACGGAGTTTATTACCTTAGGTCCGCACGGTTTGTTGTCCTTTCAAGGACGAGTGTGGGTGCCTAGAATGAGAGATTTTCGACGAGTGCTACTTGATGAAGCACATAAGTCAAAGTATTCCATTCATCCGAGCGCGACGAAAATGTATCTTGATTTAAGGAAGGATTATTGGTGGCCGGGCATGAAACGTGATGTTGTAAAGTATGTTAAACAATGCGTCACGTGTTTACAAGTTAAAGCCGAACACCAAAAGCCGTATGGTATGTTGCAACCGTTAGAAATTCCGAAATGGAAATGGGAGCACATTACCATGGATTTTATCACAAAGTTACCAAAGACGTCGAGAACCCAATTTGACTCGATTTGGGTAATAGTTGATCGATTGACGAAAAGTGCCTTGTTTCTTCCCATTCGGGAAGCGATATCGTCGGAGACTTTGGCCAAGTTGTTTATCAAGGAAGTGATATCTTTCGGATCGAGATACTCGTTTCACATCTCGGTTTTGGGAAAAGTTTCATGAAGATATGTGTACACAATTGAAATTGAGCACGGCGTACCATCCTCAAACGGACGGTCAAACTGAACGTACGAATCAAACTTTGGAGGATATGTTACGGGCGTGTATTATCAATTTTGGTGGTAGTTGGGATGAGCACTTACCTTTGGTGGAATTCTCGTACAACAATAGCTATCATGCTAGTATTGGAATGCCACCGTATGAGATGCTTTATGGACGTCAGTGTCGAACTCCTATATGTTGGGGTGAGGTGGGTCAAAGAGAAATCGGGAGTACCGATTTGGTTTTAGAGACGAATAGTAAAATTGAGATGATTCGGGCTCATTTAAAAAAGGCTCAAGATAGACAAAAGTCGTATGCCGACAAACGAAGGCGACCGATTGAGTTTCTAGAAGGCGATATGGTGATGCTTAAAGTTTCGCCATGGAAAGGTGTTATTCGGTTTTGAAAGCGAGGAAAGTTAGCTCCTCGGTTTATTGGGCCATTTAAAATTTTAGCTCGTGTTGGTGAGGTTGCGTATCGTTTGGAATTACCCGAAGAGCTTGCGGGGATCCATAATACATTTCATGTTTTCCATCTCCGTATATGTCTTGCGGATGATTCTTCATGGGTGCCTTTAGACGAGATTGAACTAAACAATAAGTTAGAGTATCTTGAGGAGCCGATTGTATACTCGATGAGAAGGTCAAAAGGTTGAGAAATAAAGAGGTGAGAACTTTTAAAGTTCAATGGAGTCGTAGTAAAGGTTCCGAGTTTACATGGGAACCCGAAGAGTTTGTATTGGTGTATCTTCCGGCTTGTCATGCAGCTTGGATCGCGAGGACGCTCTCCGATTCAAGCGGGGGAGAGTTGTAATACCCCGTTTTCCTCATACATAGACTAAAGGTATGTATTTTACCTTGTAAACGTTTATTATTAACCGTAAACGATTTTGTATAGTTTAAATGTTAGGAAATGTTGAAAATGGTGTGGTCAGGCCTCCTGTCGCGTTTGGGGTCTATGTATCGCGTCTCAGCTCGTCGCGATACGCGACAGACCATGCTGGAATGCGACAGGTTAAAATTCTGCAACTGCCCACTTTGTCGCGTCCTGGTGTGGGTTGTCACGTCCTAGGTGTCGTGTAACGCGACAGGTTGTCGCGAAACGCGACAGATGTCGCTGTTTAACAATTTTAGCCATTTTAAATGGCATTTTTGGGGGTGTAATGGTCTTTTCACTTATGGCCGGTTTTGGGAGTCTAAAAGCTGATTCAAGCTTATCCTAACACATTAAACACTTATTCAACTACATCTCATTCAATTTTAGAGAGAGAGAGTTAGGGTTTATTGATAGAGGGCTCACTTGGAGAAGAAGGAGACCAAATCTCACCCAAGTCCAAGTTTTAAAGTTGTTCCCTACGTCTCTAGCTACGATTTGATAGTGTTGGTAAGTCTTAACTCCGTGTTTTGAGTTTTAATTGGTTTATGGCTAGGTTTTGTTTACTTGAGACTTGTAAGACCCATTTGGGGGTTAAATGGGTGAATTTGGGTTATATTGATGTAAGGAAAACCCTAATGGCTATAATCTAGGGTTTGGTCATGAAAATTGAGATTTGTAAGTGTTACTTGTGTTGTTAGTCACTAATACACTTGTTTAATGATGAAAGATTTGTTAATGGGTTTAAGTTTGACCAAAGTTGAAAGTCTATGTGTTAAGATGGGTCAAATGGGCAATTGTTGACCTAGTTGGGCAAGATGGGTATGAAATACCCTTTTATTTGTGTTAATTGGTGTTAGTAGACTTTGGTCACTAGCTTTTAGTGATTTATGATGAGTTTTGGCCATTTATGGGTGGTTTTGGTGTAAATGAGTCATTTAATGCAATCGGGTCATTGAATGCTCAAGTGTTAAATGTTGGTGTCTAGTCCAACTAGTTTGTGTATTGAAAGTGTACTTAATGTATTAGGCACTTTGCTTTGAAGCTTTCGGGAGTTTTAAATCACCACCGGCGTGACAAGGTGAGTGGAATAATTATATATGTATGTATATGATTTATTTGCTTGTGGAGTATGGGTTAAAGTTCGATGTTGACGATACCATATTCTAGAGTATATTGTTTGATTGTTTAGTTGAGGGTTAAGGTTCGATGTTGACGATACCTCAAGTATGGATTTAAAGTTAGATGTTGACGAAGCCATACCACTATTGTAGTGACATTTGTTTGATGATGGTTTAAGTTCGATGTTGACGATACCTCATATGTGGGTTTAAGTTCGATGTTGACGATACCACATTTATTGGGACGAATGGGGATTAAGTTCGATGTTGACGACACCATTCGTAGGGCTACCCTTGGGATTTGAATAATAATGGATGTTACAAACATCAGTGGTTGTGTATTTGTGTTGTTGCATATTGTATTGTTTGCGTTATATGCTATTGCTATACTAGCTATGTTATCGAGGATTTAGCACTATACATTATGAAGGTATGCTAATTATATTGCTAGTATATATGCGGACTTTGGTATAAGTGTTTGCAAGTAAGTAAGTTATATATGTATGTGTATAATTATTGCATTCACTAAGCTTTGCTTACCCCTCTCGTTGTTTACTTTTTAGGTACGAACGCGGATAAGGGAAAAGGGGTTGCCGGGAATTAGATATTCCCATATTGATGCTTGTGGAAGCTTTTGGAAGTCGACCTAGGCGTTTTGGGTAGTTTAGCCCCAAACCATGTTCGAGTATCGTTTGGTTTAAAACTATCAATTATGGGTCGAACTTGTATTACTTTTGATTAAGGTCCTTCGTGCCCATGATGTAAACTTTAAACATATTGTACGTTTAAACGGGTTGTATGAAGTGGTTTACATTGGCGATTATTCGAATGGCGTGTTATCAAAAAAAAAAAAAAAAATGTTGGTTGAATGCGGGTTGGGTTGTTTCACCTATTACTTCTATTTCAAAGTTTTAGTTTGGGAAGAAAAGAAATGAATCATAAAGAAAAAATATATATTTAATGTTCTTGAATTTTTTCAAGGAGAGAAAGAGAAAGACGTAGAATGATAATTGTATCTAATTTTCTCTTCAGCCGTTCCTTCCATATCGAACGGTTCCCATTTCTTTCCCTTTTAGAGTTTTATTTCTCTTCACTACATTACTTTTCTTTCAAAAAGATTCGAGAACGGAGTGTTAAAGCACAAGGAATTAGTTCACATTGTTTAAGAGTAACTCTTAAAAACTGTTAGCCATTTATATTAGCCCATGTATTTAATGGTTGGGCTTAGCCCATTTTCATTGTTAGGGTTTTGTCCCTTATATATTCATGTATTATGTAGTATTTGATCATTCAGAAATAATAGTACTCATCTTCAATCTAACATGGTATCAGACGGCTCAACTTAATACCCTAAAAAAAAAAAATTAGCACCATCCGATTATCTCCTTTTTACAAACTGCCGTCGCAGCTCTCACTATCTCGTACATATTTTCATACAAAAGAAATATATAATTGTTTGAAGCTATCACTATATCATTATTAATTGAATATCATCTTGAAGTGTGACACCTGTGGCCACTGCCATCATGCATCTACAAAGATTTATATAATTGTTTGCTTCTTTCCTTTTTATTACAAAAAGCTTTATCACAAAAAGGCTTTATCTATAATTGTTTGGCCGTAAAGCATTTGTTTTACCCTTCAGCCGCTTCCGATATTTATATAAATATTTTTATAATATTTGCCGATTTCCTTTTTTTCTCGTTTTCGTTTATGAAGAGTATACCCTCACGTATTGCTTCATCTATTATATAAGTCAACAAAATCAAGCTTATTGATATCTCAATCATTCACTATCCTTTTATTATTATTATTATTATTATTATTATTAGCAATATCCTAAATTGCAAACAACAGTTGTTTTATTGTTTCGTGTAGAAGATGCAAAATACGCTAGCTTGATCTCAAGCGGCCCAATTAATGGAAATCATTCAGGCTCAAAATCAAGTCATAACCCAATTTCAATTAAATCATACATCTGCTCAACAGGCTAAAATGGCCCAACATAATTCTTCAGCAGGCTTAAATAATGTTACTAATGGGCTCAATCTTGCAGCCCAGTCAGGTCAACCTCAAGCAAATCTGGCAAATAGTTTTGGGACACATCCGAATGCTCATCATCTTGATCCGAGTTGGCACATGGATACCGGTGCGTCTACTCATCTTACCTCTTGCATTAATAATCTTAGTACTATTTTTAATAATTGCAAATATCCTTCAGTTGTCGTAGGTAACGGGAACACTATTCCCGTTACCAACACCGGTCATAGCTTGTTACCTAATGCTCACCGACCCTTACACTTACACAATGTTCTCGTTACCCCAAATATTGTTAAAAATCTCATTTATGTTCATCAATTTACTCGTGATAATCTTGTATCGGTTGAATTTGATCCTTTTGGTTTTTTCAGTGAAGGATTATCTGACGGGTCATATTCTTCTCCGATGTGACAGCACCGGGGATCTCTACCCTGTCACTTCGCCATCTCCCCAACATGCTCTCACTATTAGTCCGGTTACCTGGCATCAGCGCCTTGGTCATCCAGGACATGATGTTTTTCGTAAACTTCTTTCCAATAAAGATATTATTTGTAATAAAACTATGTCCCCTGTTTTGTGTCATGCGTGTCAACTTGGAAAACATGTTCGTCTTCCTTTTGCTGTTTCTAGCACTAACGTTACCGCACCTTTTGATATTATTCATTCCGATTTGTGGACTTCTCCTGTTTCTAGCATTAGTGGTTTAAAATATTATATTATTTTCTTGATCATTATACACATTACGTGTGAGTCTTTCCATTACGAAATAAATCTGAAGCACTAACTAAATTTATCCACTTTCGCACCTTTGTACGAACTCAGTTTCAACAAGAGATAAAAACATTCCAGTGTGACAACGGCGGCGAATTCGATAACACCGCCTTCCATCAACTTCTACAAACCCACGGCATTCAATTTCGATTCTCTTGTCCTCATACATCTCAACAAAACGGAAAGTCCGAACGCATGCTCCGCACCATTAATAACCTTATTCGCACCCTTCTCTTTCAAGCTCATCTTCCTCCAATCTATTGGGTGGAAGCTCTCCACATGGTCGCTCATCTTCTCAATATTCTCCCCTCTTCCGCCATTAATCATGAAATATTACACACCCATCTCTATCAACAAAAACCCACGTACGCAAATCTCCGCGTCTTCGGATGCCTTTGTTATCCACACCTTTACACCACAAATAAACTCGCACCTCGATCCACTCCCTGCATCTTTCTCGGCTATCCATCAAACCATCGTGGCTATCGCTGTCTTAACTTAACTACAAATAAAGTCATTCTCTCTCGTCATGTCACTTTCGACGAGACATCTTTCCCTTTTGGCTCTATGACACTGACTCAGCCTCCCTCTTACGACTTTCTTGATCCTCCTCCTAATCTCTTCTCCCGCTCCTTCCATCTCTCTGACTCGTCTTCTGCTCCGGAGACACAGCCTCCTCCAAATGAGGCTACTAATAATACGCAACCCACTACTACCTCTCTTCCGGAGACACAATCACTTCCAAATGAGGTTACTCATAATACGCAACCCACTACTACCTCTCTTTCGAAGGCACAGCCTCCTCCCACTGAGGCTACCACCACTACTACCTCTCAGTATACTCACCCTATGATTACCCGTACTCGTCTCGGTACTACGAAACCTGTCCAACGACTTAACCTCTACACATCTGTTATATCTCCCGTTCCCCGTTCTTACCCTGACGCACTCCATGACCCCAACTGGAAACAAGCTATGACTGAAGAATATAATGCCTTAATTAATAATAGTACTTGGAAACTTGTGCCTCGCCCATCGGACAAGAACATTGTTCGCTCCATGTGGTTTTTTAAGAATAAGTTCAATGCAGGTGGTAACTTAAGCAGGTATAAGGCGCGACTTGTTGCTAATGGTCGCAGCCAGCAGATGGTGTTGATTGTGATGAGACATTCAGTCTGGTTGTCAAACCGGCTACTATACGTACTGTTCTCAGCTTAGCGATTTCTCGACATTGGCCTGTTCATCAGTTAGATGTCAAGAACGCATTCCTTCATGGTCAGTTATCTGAGACGGTTTACATGCATCAGCCTCCAGGTTTTCGGGATCCTAGATATCCCGATCATGTTTGTTTACTGCAGAAATCTTTATATGGCCTTAAACAGGCCCCGCGCGCATGGTTTCAGCACTTTGCAGGATATGCTCAGCGCCTTGGATTCCACCACAGCCGATGTGACACTTCTTTATTTATTTATCGACAGGGATCCGACATTGCTTACCTTCTTCTGTATGTGGATGATATTGTGTTGACAACATCCTCAAATAGCTTGCTTCAGCGGATTATTCAGTCCTTACATAATGAATTTTCCATGACTGACTTAGGATCGTTGAACTATTTTCTTGGCATCTCAGCATCGCGTACTGCCACTGGTATGTTCTTGTCTCGGAAGCAGTATGCCATAGAGATTCTTGAGCGAGCCGGTATGACTTCTTGTCAGCCGTGCAGGACCCCTGTTGAGCCCGGCGCCAAGCTCACTACCCACGGTCCCTCTGTGCAGGACCCGACTTTATATCGTAGCCTTGCAGGTGCATTACAGTATCTCACCTTCACTCGTCCAGATATCTCCTATGCCGTTCAGCAGATTTGTCTTTTCATGCATGACCCGCGGGAGCAACACTTTCATGCTCTCAAGCGAATTGTTCGTTATGTTCAGGGGACTCTTGACATGGGATTACAGATATATGCATCGTCCCCTACCACTTTGGTTGCTTACTCTGACGCTGATTGGGCCGGTTGCCTTACCACTAGACGCTCCACTTCTGGGTATTGTGTTTTCCTTGGCAACAATCTACTTTCTTGGTCTTCAAAGCAGAAACTTACTCCTTCTCGCTCCAGTGCCGAGGCAGAATATCGAGGAGTTGCCAATGCTGTTGCTGAGACATGCTGGATACGTAATCTCTTTGTGAGCTTCACTGCTGTAACGACCCGGCTTTTTTGACTTGCTTTTGTGCTTTCACGAAACTGCGTATTTGTGCGTACCGAGCTAGCTTATGCTCTGGGATCTTTAATCATGGTTAATTACTTTCGTTAATATCTTACAACGTGCTATTAAGTGTGTAATCACTTAACTTGATCCTCGAATGCTTTTACGACCATTGGTGTCACTTATCGTTTTAAACGAAATACGTACTTGGTACACGTTAAACTTTTGTCGTAATTGGAATATTATGACTGTGTAAACTTGATTGTTATTTACTATAACAATTACTTGGCTTAAGGGCTTATTTAATTAAGCTTAGTGATTACTAATGCTTACTAGTTACCTTAATAGACTTAGCACCTTAATTGACTTTCCATGCCCCGACTTGTCTTTGTGACACACGTTTTTCACTAATAATATTTCGGATATTATTTACGTTCATGATTAATTTTTTTATTAATCATTTTTAATTAACTAATGTTAGTAGTTAATTACTTGAGCTTTATTTATTTAATTGTTGCATACATACTTGGACTTGGGCATTTATTAATGGACATGGACTTGGAAGCCCACCCTACTTCCTTAATGGACTAGTAAGCCCACTTTTAAGCTAGTGTTTTATTAATGATAAACATGGATTAATTAACTTAAGTTGGAGACAAAATCTTACAAGCATGCTAGAACTCTTCCCCATACATTTTACTTTATTACCATTTTGAGCTTACACCATTCTCCAATACTTGAAAGTTGCAAATTTGACTTCCCCTTTGGCTTTCAAAACCGTAGACCCTCATTGGTGGGGAGGGAGTTCTTTTTTTTTTTTTTTTTTTTTTATACTTATATTGCTAGTTACTACTTCATTTACACACACATACATACACTACTTTATTTTTCTCTCAACTTTCTCTCTAAAATTGTAAGTAACATTTTTATTTTCTTTCTTCTTTTTCCTTTAAAAATCATCAAGTTCATCATCATTCTTCTTATTTAGTTACTTGTTGTTGTTTGTTGTTGTTTAAGATCAAGTTTTCTAACTTGTATCTTCATATAATCTTGGTTACTTTCATCTTTGTTTGATGAAGAACCAAGAACAAGGATCTAAGTTCTATAACTTATGGTTCTACACTTAAATGTTATAAGATTTAAAGTTCATATACTTTATAATCATACTTGTGTTCATGTTTTGTAGACTTAAATTCTTAAGATCCAAGCTTGACTTGAATCTTCTTAAGTATGAAACAAACATGAACATAATACTTGTAACTTTAGTTTATTTCTTTCTTTTGTAAGTACTTTAAAGTTGTGATGTTGTTAATTTGGTCAAGTATTACTAGTTAAGCTTGATCTCATACTTCTTGAAACTAAAGTTAACTTTATAAGTTCAAGAACATGGAAGTATAAGTTTCTAGTTATAACTTCATACACTTGTGTTGGATCTAAGTTTCTATAGCTTATGGTCTTCCAAATTTGTTGTAAACAAGAGCTTATAAGCTTATATACATTTTTCAAGTTGAAAATCTAAGTTTCATAACTTATGGTTTCATTAAAGTGAAGATCTAAGTTCTATAACTTAGGATCTAACTTAAGAACACTAGATCTAGACTTTCTAGTCTAGTGTCTTAAAGATCTAGCTAAGATCTAAGTTCTACAACTTAACATCTTATTTATTTAGTTTACTTTCAAGTTTGTGACTTAATATTACTATTAGAACTCATGTATGTGTCGGATCTAAGATCTTGATGTAACTTTGGTTCATCATACTACTTACAACCCTTAATTGAGTTGTGCTACACATCTTAGACTTACACTAGTGTTATGATGGTCAAAACTTGGTTAAGATGATGCAAACACATCAACGAGTTGTACACTTGAAGCTATACGCATCAAGGATGAGAACCGTGATGAGCATCAAGCACCAAGAACCCACTGGAACACCTTTACTTACTGTTTCTGGAACTGATCAGTAACCTAGGCTATTGGAAAAGTTGATTTCCAGCTAGTTCGGTTCGATTAGATGATTTTCCATTTAGACCTCGTCTTAATCCGAGTTATGGTTTATGATTTATGGCCATCCGAAAGTCACTACACCCTTTTAACGTTGTGCTGAAATTTCTGACCTACTCGCACTTAAACCATCACCACGCTCAAACGATGACGAGTTTGGTTCTGGAAATTGGTTAGCCTCTAGGGAACTCATATACGGAGCCAGGGCCATTGGTTTCACCTCATTTCAGTTTGTATAGAGGTCGCGGCGACTGAACGAAGTCAGCCTTTATTTCAAACTCTATTCTTGATTGAAACTTACTTTACACTTTTTGATTAATGATGAATGATGATGATACTTAAGACCTAATTTACATAATTTTAAACCTTTGGGACGATTTACTGACTTAGTAACTTTTGACTTAGGTTGAGGACCTTTCGGACCAACTACTTGCAAACTTATCTCGAATCAACTTAACTACTTTACACAGTGAGTTATAGCATCCCTTTTTACTTTAACTATTTTGGGAACTGAGAATACATACGCGTTTTACATTTTACATACTAGGCACGAGTACTTAAACTTTATATATGTGTGGGTTATACAACGGCATAAACTTTCCCCTTAGCTCGGTAACGTTTAGTCATTGGTCTTTGAACCGGTGAACGCGAATCTTAGATATGGATCCATAGGGTTTGACATCCCCACTCGGGCTAGTCGCGCTAGCATTTAACGGGTGTTTAATACTTCGTAAACTTACGCACTCGCCAAGTGTACTTTCAGGGGGTGATATTTACGTTAAGTTAGTTACCAAGTGCCCACGGATAAACATATACTTTATCATACTGAATTGAATTACTGATTTAAACTACTGGTTGAAGCACTGAAATCTCGTGGCCTACATTACATTACTGATTACAAACAAACTATAGCTCACCAACATTTGTGTTGACTTTTTAAGCATGTATTTCTCAGGTGCTTAGACGTTGTTGCTTCCGCTGTTAGACTTGCTGTCTTGGTGTTACAGACTTGCTGTTTTAGACTTCCGTTGCATTACTTAGAGATGTCTCAATCATGGAACTTTTATTTTGCATTCGAAATTCACGTTATTTTCAAACAATGGCTTTGTAACGACCTTTGGGTCACGTACTTATGTTTATGCTTCTATTCATAGGAAGCACGTTATCTTTTGTAAAACGCTATTTTTTTTTCATGAATGAAAAACTGGTTTTCAAACAGCATATAGTGTTTGGCCTTGTAATGATCCTGTTGTTGATGATCCGCACACGATGGTTTTGTACGGGGCGTCATATTTGGTATCAGAGCATTGGTTGTAGGGAATTAGGTTGCGTTAGTGAGTCTTGACCGAGTCGAGTAGGATTCGCTAATAGGACTAATCTACAACTTGCTCATTTAATTGTTTCTGCGAAACCTGCTGCATGCTACTGTGTTATATTACTGCATGTTACTGCTTACTACTACTGCATGCCACTGCTTACTTCTACTGCTTATACGAACTTGCTGCATGCTACTGCTTACCCTTACTGCTATGTAAAACTTGTTGTATGCTGTGCTTATTCTCGATATTGCATGCTACTATCTGCTTCTTGTATGATACTTCTGTTGATACTGCTATTACTGCCATGCTATGTACTGCTGTAGACGATCTAGGCTGCTGTAGTTATTATGCTTGATTAGGTACTTGCTACAAGTCTGCTTTTCGCTATACCGACTTGGAGAACTTACCCTTCCCAGTTCAGATATTTTTCTGAATTACTTTCCCACTCGTCTGACCCTAAGAACTAGTAGTGTAATCCACCTGTTACTACTGTTCCACCGTTCCAGAGATCCAAACATTTCTTCACGCAATCTAGAAGGAGTACCCCTCGGATTACGCGCCCACTAAAGTTGATCCTCAGATGAGGAGATATTGGAGGACTTGTCGGAGTAACCGCACCCCGAGCTCACTCTAATTAGTCACGTACAACGTATGAACAATAGCAGGGTGTTCAATTGACACATATCCTGTACGCTTTCATGACCTTCACTTAACTCTTTCATTCTTCACCACTGCTCGACGATCTAACGACACTTCTGGACTTAGGTTCCAAACACTCTTGGGCATTGGAGAGGTCAGGAGGACATCTCCTTTCACAAGGTCAGAGTGCCTTCTACAGATGCTCAGCCATACCCAAAGATCTGGGAGTTGCCTCGAGACATATCATATCACTACTTGCTACACGTACAGCTCGACGCGAGACCCAGATTGAATTTCTAGAAAGGAACCTAACGACGTTACCTGAACCCGAACATTTTGAAGAAATTTTGGGACATTTAGGCATTAATGCATGACCTACGGAACGTACGCACCCACACCGAGAAACCACGAGATTAATTATGTAAAATTTGTTTTGAGGTAGCATAGCTAAAGCACCGTTAGATGAAATTGAGTATAACTGGAAGTGATCACGTTACATTGACCATATGGAATGATATTGGAATGAATGTACGATTTAGTACAATATAATGACGCCAGGCCAGCGTGATTATATTGAGGTAAATCATGCAGAAGTTCCAATGTTACTACATGAGGAATATGAGATGATCCAGGGAAAATTTTTGCGGGGATCACTTGAGCATACGCATTATAGTTTGTTAAAGGTAGGGAAGGAATAACCACGTAGCCAAGATACTGTACAAGAGGGGCCTTGATTGCAGAATTGATAACCCGAAAATTTGTTATAGATATCGACACCCTGGACATTTAAGGAAAAAGTTTGCAAATAGGAAAAACTTTGTACTGACTTGCGGTAGAGCAATCGTTATCTTAGTTATGGAAACTCGCATGGATCCTAATTTTAGTTAGGGTACGTTTCATCACAACGTTTTATTGTCTCAAGGTTGTTTAATACTGGAGCGATAGAAACCTTATATCTAAGAATCTTAGTGTTATGACTAATAAGCCATTAACAACCATGAGAGTTAAGTATTCTATAGGATAAGCTAATGGTAAGCTGGCAGAGATAGAGGAATGATTTAAGGTAGTACATTACAAATAACAGGTGGGTCATTTGGAGATGACCTCATGTCAACAAAACTTGAAAGTTTTAATGTAGTAGTTGGAATGGACTTTAGGATTAACCTAATACTCATCAGGTTGGGAAGTTTTGAGGAAATAGTTGGAACGGACTGACTTTCAAGGATGAAAGCGAAGGATATTTATAGTGAGAAAATTTTTCGTATACCTCGCGAGAATGGTAAGCTAAAATCCATCTGGGTTATTGTTGACCGCTTCACCAAATCTGCTCACTTTCTAAACACAAGAGAAACCGATACAATGGACAAACTTGCGCAACGATACATAAAGGAAATTGTACCCCGTCACTTCAGCGATTCAAATTCTATAGTAAGGACTACCCAAAAATCTTATTTGATACTCATTCTTACGCGACTCTGAATCCTAACTTATTCCGAGAGATTTTTTATTTGATGATAAGCACAACATCATCCTTCTCACTTCGATATTAGTCATACCAGTTCGAAATTTTTCCAAAATCAATGGGTGATTAATTCGCATCCTCACACTCTCCCATTCGTACCTCACTTATAAGCAACAGCTTCACACTTAAGCATTTTTGGTCAAAGGACTTATACCATACTAAGGGTATGTTTGGCAAAGAGCTTTTTAAAGCTTTTAGCTTTTAGTTTTGAAGAAAAAGCTTCTATTTAATTAACAGCTTCGTTTGGTTTGGCAAGCTTAAAGCTTTTAATAAAATTAAAAAGCTCTTAAAGAAAACGCTGTACCACGTAGCGTTTGAGCTTGGAGATAGAGCGTTTAGTGTATAGATGACTCACATACCCTTCCAAAATATATTTCTCAAGCGTAAATCAAATAAATCTTGGAACAACAACTACTACTTTTTGATATATCTAAATCTAACCAACAGACATGCACATCCAATAATAAAATAATAAAATAGTACTACGTAATACAATAGAGTTATATCCAATCAAATCATGTTAGCGACGTGTATAGATACATTAATTCCGATCATGTATGTATTTAATTCATGACTCCCTTATTCTGTTATATTAATAAAATAATAATTAACTAGCATTAAAGTGTTTATAACTCGTGTCCAATTTTTTCATTTTACAATCATTTTATAGTAGTATTATATATGTTTTCGATTATTTGGTAATGACTATGTTTTATTAAACTAAAATAATGATATTTAAGTATTTTTTTTCTAGTGTCCATTTTTGTCATTTTAGTTATTTTATAACAGCTCCAGCTACTTTGCCAAACAATTAAATACATTTAAAAAGCTTCAGCTAAACGCTTTCAGCTAAACGCTTGCAGCTAAACGCCTGCAGCTAAACGCTTGTAGCTTTCAGCTAGTTTTGCCAAACATACCCTAATAGTCATCAACCACATTTAAATAGCTTTCATTACCTCGTAACATTGTTGCTCAAATATCACCTGAAGTTTTCAAAAAAATTTTACTCGATCCTCATCAATCTTTTTCCAAATTGTAACCTCCGAAATATGAAAATTTTGTTTGCCAAAAACTTTACTCACACTATTTTACTATGCGATCCCCTCGAAGTTTACGAAAATAAATTTCTTTTATTGCCATTTGTACAAATTTTAGAAACCGTATATGTTAAAGTAAATAATTACTTATTTTGACTAGTACACATGAAATTTTACTTTCACTTTTACAACTCAATTCTTTTATTCAAAAGATATTTTTACTTAGAATAGTACATGTTGTACATAACTCTAGTTTACTAAGAACTTCGTTTCTTTTCTTACATTGTCACCTTAAACGATTTCTATAAAATTCTCGTTGCTTGTTATATATTTTTTTTTCTTCGTTGCTATTCGTATCCAAGTCATCATGAAGACTTTACAACCGTCAAAATCGAGTGATTCATGTGTGTATGTGTTGAAGACACTTACTGCCACGTCATTCAGAGCCTTTGGGCATCCACTAACACTTAAACCATTTAAAGTTATTGCGTTACCCCAGGGATCTTATTCGCCACACCTGTTGGAACAATGCTCTTTCTTACATAACTCTAAGTCCTGACTTATTCCAAGAAACTCTCATTTAGTGATACTACCACCATCAGTATTCCGACTTTATTATTAGTCATAACTTGTTTGGCATTTTGCAAAGTCAAGAAGCGATTAACTTCTCGTCCTCATGCTCTATCCTTCATACCTCACTTTCTAGCAACGGCTTCGCACGTGAACATTTTTGGCCCAAAGACTTATGTCCTAATAATTATCAAAACTACATTTAATTCATTAGTTTTCATTACCTAGTAACTTGTCACCTGATGATTTAAAGATTTTCCACTCAATCTTTTTCAAATCGCAACCTCTGAGATACGAAAGCTATGTTTATCAAAATCTTTACACGTTAATTTTTACACGTTGATTATTCGGGCGGTCCTCACGGGATTTATGGACAAATGAAAGAAATAATAAAAAAAAATTGTCACTTATGCGATTTATAAAATCATATATGTATGTACATAATTAAGTTAATAAATTTATCTTTACTTATTTTGGTTAGTACATACTAAGTTATATCTTCAAATTATTTAAAAATCGCTCCTTTATCGAGTTATTCAACTTAAGTCAAATAGATTTGTGCAAAATGGTACACGTTGTACCTACTTCTAAACTTACCAGGAACTTCGTTCCGTTTATGTTGTCGCATCAAACGTTTAAAGGTTTTTCAAAACTTCCTTGGTTAATTTTATTAAAGGTTTTCGTATTAGACTACACCATGTATGGATCACACTTCTTCTCGCCCTGCGTTGGGGATGAAGCTTACCATTAAGATCTTTACTAAAAACTCTTGAGCCACTTTGGATGGCAGTTTTATAAAATTTGTTAGAAAATCTTCGCACCCATAAAATGTTCCTTTTAAGGTTAGACATGACAAAAGCGCGGGCCAATAAATCAGTTTTCTGAGGTACACTCAGTGGTCACCCTATTGTAGGAAAGGCACGAGGTGGGTTTCTGTTCTCAATACATCACGGCAATTCACAACACCCTCGTAAACCTCATCTCTATAAATCTGTATGTAGAGGTACAGGAATCATTTTTGGAGATTCTTCTCACTCGGAGTAAACCATTCTTTGGGACTAAGAGTTCACGTATCTTCCCTAAGTATAAGGATAAATTCAAAATGAACCGCTCGAAGAGTTCACTCTCGTTCAAAGATCACATCTTTCGTGCGATTCTCTTTCGGGAATATAATGTAAGATACTTTGAGAATCTATGAATCTTGTTATCCTCTTGGAAGGGGACTGCTTAAAACATCTACGACACTGATGTGGTTACTCTACACATTCCTTCTTCATTGGTTGCAACTATATGTTGCTCTAGTTAACGTTAACCCTAACTTCAACATGTGACTGAAAGGATAAAGTTACATTATGGAACTGTGTTTTCATTCCATCCAAGGATAAGTTCACATGCTGTATGTTAAACTGGGCGATATCTTTCGTTGTTCATTCAGACTGTTCTGAAGACACTATAAATAATTATGGATTGCAAACATTCTTAAGAATCGGGTTCTTCATGCCTATGGCCTCCCTCCGAAATCAAGGGGCTAGTAAAATTCGTGGCTAACACTATCCAGACATCAAAACGCATGGTTGTGATCACCATGTTTTCCATTCTACCTGTCAGCTTTGTATTACGACATAAGCGCTCGATGTTTTAGATGAGTTTAGAAACATTCATGATGCATTTCACGCATCCAGCTTACTGAAGATGCCTGTAAGGCTAAACACACCATCTTTCTTTTTGTGGATATACATTCAGATGACATACTCATGTTAATCAGAAAAGAAATCAATTTGTTGATCTCTTAGGACAAGAGACTTAATTAATGGCCGGTACCTATTCTTACTTTCAAACGCCGAAGTACCTTTCAAGGTAAATAACTCACTTCTGAGCCCACGAGTCTCACGGAACTTTGATACGCTCATTCTTATTCAAATACGATACCATTGTTGGTCACTCCTCAAAATTTCGGGACGAAATTTTCTTTAACAGGTGGGTAATGTAACGACCCGGCTTTTTCGACTTGCTTTTGTGCTTTGTGCTTTCACGAAACTGCGTATTTGTGCGTACTGAGCTAGCTTATGCTCTGAGATCTTTAATCATGGTTAATTACTTTCGTTAATATCTTACAACGTGCTATTAAGTGTGTAATCACTTAACTTGATCCTCGAATGCTTTTACGACCGTTGGTGTCACTTATCATTTTAAAATAAATACGTACTTGGTACACGTTAAACTTTTGTCGTAATTGGAATATTATGGCTGCGTAAACTTGATTGTTATTTACTATAACAATTACTTGGCTTAAGGGCTTATTTAATTAAGCTTAGTGATTACTAATGCTTACTAGTTACCTTAATGGACTTAGCACCTTAATTGACCTTCCATGCCCAGACTTGTCTTTCTGACACACGTTTTTCACGAATAATATTTCGGATATTATTTACGTTCATGATTAATTTTTTTATTAATCATTTTTAATTAACTAATGTTAGTAGTTAATTACTTGGGCTTTATTTATTTAATTGTTGCATACATACTTGGACTTGGGCCTTTATTAATGGACATGGACTTGGAAGCCCACCCTACTTCCTTAATGGACTAGTAAGCCCACTTTTAAGCTAGTGTTTTATTAATGATAAACATGGATTAATTAACTTAAGTTGGAGACAGAATCTTACAAGCATGCTAGAACTCTTCCCCATACATTTTACTTTATTACCATTTTGAGCTTACACCATTCTCCAATACTTGAAATTTGCAAATTTGACTTCCCCTTTGGCCTTCAAAACCGTAAACCCTCATGGGTGGGGAGGGAGTTCATTTTTTTTTTTATACTTATATTGCTAGTTACTACTTCATTTACACACACATACATACACTACTTTATTTTTCTCTCAACTTTCTCTCTAAAATTGTAAGTAACATGTTTATTTTCTTTCTTCTTTTTCCTGTAAAAATCATCAAGTTCATCATCATTCTTCTTGTTTAGTTACTTGTTGTTGTTTGTTGTTGTTAAAGATTAAGTTTTCTAACTTGTATCTTCATATAATCTTGGTTACTTTCATCTTTGTTTGATGAAGAACCAAGAACAAGGATCTAAGTTCTATAACTTATGGTTCTACACTTAAATGTTATAAGATTTAAAGTTCATAAACTTTATAATCATACTTGTGTTTATGTTTTGTAGACTTAAATTCTTAAGATCCAAGCTTGACTTGAATCTTCTTAAGTATGAAACAAACATGAACATAATACTTGTAACTTTAGTTTATTTCTTTCTTTTGTAAGTACTTTAAAGTTGTGATATTGTTAATTTGGTCAAGTATTACTAGTTAAGCTTGATCTCATACTTCTTGAAACTAAAGTTAACTTTATAAGTTCAAGAACATGGAAGTATAACTTTCTAGTTATAACTTCATACACTTGTGTTCGATCTAAGTTTCTATAGCTTATGGTCTTCTAAATTTGTTGTAAATAAGAGCTTATAAGCTTATATACATTTTACAAGTTAAAAATCTAAGTTTCATAACTTATAGTTTCATTAAAGTGAAGATCCAAGTTCTATAACTTAGGATCTAACTTAAGAACACTAGATCTAGACTTTCTAGTCTAGGTTCTTAAAGATCTAGTTAAGATCTAAGTTCTACAACTTAAGATCTTGTTTATTTAGTTTACTTTCAAGTTTGTGACTTAATATTACTATTAGAACTCATGTATGTGTCGGATCTAAGATCTTGATGTAACTTTGGTTCATCAAACTACTTACAACTCTTAATTGAGTTGTTCTACACATCTTAGACTTACACTAGTGTTATGATGGTCAAAACTTGGTTAAGATGATGCAAACACATCAACGAGTTGTACACTTGAAGCTATACGCATCAAGGATGAGAACCGTGATGAGCATCAAGCACCAAGAACCCACCGGAAAACCTTTACTTACTGTTTCTGGAATTGATCAGTAACCAGGGCTACTGGAAAAGTTTATTTCCAGCTAGTTTGGTTCGATTAGATGATTTTCCGTTTATACCTCGTCTTAATCCGAGTTACGGTTTAGGATTTATGGCCATCCGAAAGTCACTACACCCTTTTAACGTTGTGCTGAAATTTCTGACCTACTCGTACTTAAACCATCACCACGGTCAAATAAAGACGAGTTTGGTTCTGGAAATTGGTAAGCCTCTAGGGGACTCATATACGGAGCCCTGGCCATTGGTCTCACCTCATTTCAGTTTGTATAGAGGTCGTGGCGACTGAACGGAATCAGCCTTTATTTCAAACTCTATTCTTGATTGAAACTTACTTTACACTTTTTGATTAATGATGAATGATGATGATACTTAATGTAGTGACCCGGGAATTTCTGACCAAATTTAAACTTGAATCTTTATATGGTTTCGACACGATAAGCAAAGTCTGTAATGTTGAAGTCTCAAAACCTTTTAACTGTGTTCATGTATACATTTAACCTTTGACTAATCCCGACGATTCACGAACAATTGTGTATGAATAAACATGTAAATAGATATCTAGATATATAAATATATATATAAATATAAGTATATGTAGATATAATAATTTGAAGTAATAGGAAACAATTTAATCATTTAAATCGAATATGTAAAATAATAATATAAATAATAAAGTTATGATTAAAATAAATCTACATGAAAAATATATATGATTTGTAGACATAATTAATGTTATAAGTATATGGTAATATATATATAAATATTAAAAGTTATATATATGTTACTATATGTATGTCATAATTGATAAAATGTAATGTTAAGCCTGATTACTGGGTAAAAATATAATTAAGTGTAATTGTTACAGTTACTTTCAATAAATTTTATTAATATCAATATTGGTATTGCTAATCTTATTATTATTATTATTATTGATATAACTAAAATTCTAATAATTATAAAGTATGTAAATCAAAAACAAAAGTTAAAAAAACAAAAGTAAGAATGAATAAAATTATAATCTAATTATGATTTAAATATTATTAGTAATTAAAATTGTCATTTATTATTATTATTATAACTATTATTATTATTATTATTATTATTATTATTAATTAGTAATGTTATTATTATTATTATTATTATTATTTTATTCATTTTTATCATTTATTATTATTATTATTATCATGATTATCATTTTCAATACTATTATTATTATTATTATTGTTACTATGAATAATATTAATAATAATAATAATTATTAGTATTATTATTAATTGATAGTATTAATATTAATAGAATAATATATTATTAATATATAATTACACTTATATAGATAAATGTCGAATCCTAAGGAAATTCAGTGAATCTCACAATCAAACTGTATACAATTCTTGTATCTATTAATTCAAGTTGCCTAAACACAAAAAAATTGATTAGAAGTCGACATCCACTTTTTTATTGTTTATTTTATTTATTTATTCTATTTTTCAACTAATTGGATTTTATTCAGTACTTGTGTCGATGAGTTGTTATATGTCAAACTCAATTAATTGATTAACAAGGTTATTATTGCCTACTTATATTGCCATTACGTATTTCAATCGAAGGGGAGAGTTTAAAGAAAAAAAAAATAATTAAAACGAGTCGTCACCTCTGTTTCAAACTCAAATTTGCAATACCTCGATTTCAAACGTATCTTTAAAATGTAATAATGCAGTTTCACTAGGAATTGTCCATTCTAACTATCTGTAAAATTTTAGATTTCAATTCGTTCTATCGAATCCTAATTTTGAAGTCAAATTTTAATTTCAAAAAGTCAAACGATGTGTTCATCGAGAAATTCGCGTTTGTTTTTGTGTTTTAGAATAAATTGTTGATTGAGAAAGATTACAGGAACAATTTAGCATCTTTTTCATGTAGGAATCGGGGTCTAAAACATCCTAAAAATCCGAATTTGATTTTGGGTTATGCGAGTTCTTCAAAGGTCTATTTCATTTTTTTTATTTATTTATTTTAACTTTGTTTTAATTAATTTAATCAGTCACTGGTTATTTCTGTAACAATTTCAAGTTCTAAAACCCAATATGAAATTAATTGATTGTTAGTTCGAATTTATTTGATCGACCAGTTATGTTGAGGAAGAAGAAGTAGGCAACAAATTAGATGCAGTTTATAAATATATCTTTTGAGTATAAATCAGAAACAATGGGTCAGCTGGATGGTGAATGGGTGTTATGTTGAACGAGAGTTCTCGGGTTCAATCCTAGGCGTGGCCGTTTTTTTTAGAAGCACTTACAAACTCTTTTAAAGGTAGTAATATATTTATTATTATTATTATCACTATTATTATTATTGTTATTATTATTACTAGTGTTATTGTTATTAAAATTTGTTGTTATCATGATTAATATTATCCTCATTATTGATTTTACTAGATTATTACTATAAGTATCATTAATATAATTACTATTATTAATATTAATTTAACTAATTTAAGTATTATTAATATGTTAATTATTGTAAAATTGTATCATTTACGAAATATAATTATTGTTACTAATATACGTATTAATATTATTATGATTAGGGTTATTATTATTATTATGGAATACAATACAAGTTATCATTTTTCTCATTAATA
Organism: Rutidosis leptorrhynchoides; assembly: GCF_046630445.1. Classification (NCBI taxonomy): domain Eukaryota; kingdom Viridiplantae; phylum Streptophyta; class Magnoliopsida; order Asterales; family Asteraceae; genus Rutidosis; species Rutidosis leptorrhynchoides. Next base: position 382,336,311 of record NC_092343.1, on the reverse strand, counting down.
TTAGCACTAGTATCACGTTTGTAACTTTTAGTATTATTATTATTATTATTATTATTAAACAAAGGTATCATTATTAACAATATCTTTGTTAATATTATTTTTTTAAACAAAGTTATTATTATTATTAAATCATTAATATCATAACTACCATAAATAGTAACATTAATACTGTTACAAGTACTATTATTAATATCATTGGTATTATCACTAATAGGGTTATTATTAACATATGCATATTAGTAAAGTTATTATCATTATGTATTTTTACTAATATTAACTTAGTATAATAGAACTACTATTTTGATAAACAAATTAATACATACATAAATATATATATTTAACAAATATAACATAACAAAATTTAATATATTTATATATATACAAAATGAACATATGAAATTATCCTACACGATTTCCTGCACTACTAGATCTAAGGTTATTGTTGGTATGTAGCGCAGCCTGTACTGCGGCTATATTTGAAGCTAGAAAAGTACGGAATTCCTCTTCATTCATATTCACGGTGTGTCGAGTAGTCAGTGCCATTTCCTTCAAATAGTCAAATGGAACAAGTTAATCATACAGAATATTAAGAGTAGTTAATAGTATTTCGTAGCATAATATGAACTCATTTATAAAAGCTAGATGTGAAAACTGCATTTCTTCATGGAAATCTTGAAGAAGAAATTTATATGCTTCCACCAGAAAGTTTTGAACTACTCGAATTGTTGTAAGTCGAACCACAGGAGAAAATATTTCATTAAAGTCCGTACCTTCTTTCTGAGCATATCCTTTAACCACCAGTCTTGCACGATACCTTGATCATCACCATTTCGCTTGATCTTATACACCCATTTATTTCTAATAGGTTTTCTACCTTTTGGCAATGGCACAAGTTCCCATGTTTTATTTTTATGAAGAGCTTCAATTTCTTATATATATATATATATATATATATATATATATATATATATATATATATATATATATATATATATATATATATATATATATATATATATATATATATATATATATATATATATATATATATATATATTATTAACCTAAAAATGATATAACTAATACATTATATATATATATATATATATATATATATATATATATATATATATATATATATATATATATATATATATGTTCAATTACAACTATGAATATTAATAAATGTACAAATGATATAGGTTCGTGAATCCGAGGCCAACCCTGCATTGTTTAATGTCGTTATATGTATTTTTACTACAAAATACATTAGGTGAGTTTCATTTGCTCCCCTTTTACTCTTTACATTTTTTGGGGCTGAGAATACATGCAAATGCTTTATTAACTGTTTTACAATAATTTATATGTGTGAGTTTCATTTACCTTTTTACTCATTACATTTTTGGGCTGAGAATACATGCAAATGTTTTATTAACTGTTTACAATATTTATATGCGTAAGTTTCATTTGCTCCCTTTTACTCTTTATATTTTTGGGACTGAGAATACATGCGCTGTTTTTACAACTGCTTTATTAAATGCTTTTGAAATATATTTTGAACTGCGAATACATGCAAATGCTTTATTAACTATTTTACAATATTTATATGCGTGAGTTTCATTAATCCCTTTTTAAATGCTTTTGCAATATATATTTTTGGGACTGAGAATACATGCGCAATTTTTATAAATGTTTTACGAAATAGACACAAGTAATCGAAACTACATTATATGGTTGAATTATCGAAATCGAATATGCCCCTTTTTATATAGTCTGGTAATCTAAGAATTAGGGAACAGACCCCCTAATTGACGCGAACTCTAAAGATAGATCTATCGGGCCCAACAAGCCCCATCCAAAGTACCGGATGCTTTAGTACTTCGAAATTTATATCATGTCTGATGGAGGATCCCGGAATGATGGGGATATTCTTATATGTATTTTGTTAATGTCGATTACCAGGTGTTCAATCCATATGAATGATTATTTTGTCTCTATGTATGGGACGTACGTTTATGAGAAATGGAAATATGAAATCTTGTGGTCTATTAAAATTATGAAATAATTATTTATGTTAAACTAATGAACTCACCAACCTTTTGGTTAACACTTGAAAGCATGTTTATTCTCAGGTATGAAAGAAGTCTTCCACTGTAAAATTGCTCATTTAAAAGATATTACTTGGAGTCATTCATGACATATTTCAAAAGACGTTGCATTCGAGTCGTCGAGTTCATCAAGATTATTATTTAGTCAATTACAGTTGAATATATTATGAAATGATTTACATATCATCAATTTTCGATATAAAGCAAGTTTGTCTTTTAAAAACAAATGCAATGTTTGTAAAATGTATCATATAGCGGTCAAGTACCTCTCGATGTAACCAACTATTGTGAATCGTTTGTAATCGATATGGACTTTGTCCGGATGGATTAGGACGGGTCCTTTCAGTTGGTATCAGAGCGGTGGTCTTAGCGAACCAGGTCTGCATTAGTGTGTCTAACTGATAAGTCGTTAGGATGCATTAGTGAGTCTGGACTCCGACCGTGTCTGCATGTCAAAAGTTTTGCTTATCATTTTTGTCAGAAATCATTTGCTTATCATCCTTAGTAAATTACCTGCTTATTATTCTTAGTCTAGACACATCTTATTGCATTGACTGCATGAATAGTGTATAGACAAAATTCATATCTTAGCGTATCTGCTAATTCATATCTTAGCGTATATGTTATTGTTATCTTTACCTGACAGCTTCAGTAGATTCCTTCGTAACTTATTAGATTTTAGTATTACCTATGCATATGTAAATTATGTATAGCAGGATACTAATCTACATCCTATAATCTATTTCTTATCGAAAATTCTTCATCTGATCGTACGAGATGAATCCTTCAACTAGTTCGAGTCCCTCGGATTCCGACAGCTATTCCGATAGTTATCCCGACCGTTATTCCGAATGGATAGTCATCTAAGCTTCGGAAGCAACGTCACCAGAATGAATCAACCAATCATCCAACCCCAATGCATCTGATGGATTCGTAGTTGACTTAATCAATGGAGACGCGCAGAAGGCAATCCCTTCCACCAACCGAATTCACCTCTTGACAATGAACCTGAAGCGTTTACCGGCGAACCTATTCGAGACACCATTTTTAGTCTCATTTCCAGGATAACTCGACAAGATTATATTCTATCCACAATTCTAAACCTTATTCATCCGCTCGTTCCGACCGACAATTATCCTGGAGTAATAAGTCAACGAACTTCGTGCTCGAATAATCAATTCGGAGAATATGGTGCAAAATGTACCAGCTTCAGCAACATCACCGGCACCAACAGTACAATCAATAACAGCACCAGTACCATCAACAATCCATGCTTCAATATCATCATATGTACTTTGAGTATGATCTTCGTTCTACGTATCGTTCTACCTCATTTATTTTTGTTCGACATGACGATTATGTAATCTTCAATGTTTTAGAGATTATATATTCTAGTTCTAACGGTAAAACAAATGAGTTTAATATCATATTAACTCATTAAATCCATGAATGCATCTGAAGAAAATATATATGTATATATGTTTTCATAAAGATTGTAATTAAAAATTCTCTTGTACAAACTGTTAATGGTGAAAATATTTTAACGGGTAGGTAATACCCGAGGAATATTTAAATTTCACATTAATAAGTTACATTGTACATTCTTCGAATCTGATTCAACAGTTATTCACTATCCTACTTACATCCACCGGTATTCGTATCCGTTCACCGCAGAATAACCATTTTCATTCAATTTTAAATTTGGATTTTTGACCTATCAAAATCCAACAAGTGGCATAATGAAGAAAACATTTGATAAAATAAAATTTGTTAGAAACAGACTAATTTAATTATGAGAAATTTTGCTAAGAATCTACGCTAACAAATCCTAGCTAACTGTTCCTAGCTAACTGATTACATTTTATTTATCGCAATTTATTTATCGCAATTTATTTATCGCAATTTATTTATCGCATTTTATTTATCGCAATTTAATTATCGCAATTTTATTTATCGTCATTTAATTTCCGTTATTTACTTTACGCACTTTATTTATTGTTATTTAATTTCTGTTATTTATTTTACGCACTTTAAATATCGGGACACGTATACAAGGTTTTGACATATCATATCGACGCATCTATATATATTATTTGGAATAACCATAGACACTCTATATGCAGTAATGCGGGAGTTAGCTATACAGGGTTGAGGTTGATTCTACAATAATATATATAATTTGAGTTGTGATCGAGTCTGAGACGAATACGGGTCACGATACGTATTAATTAATAAAAATATTATATAGTAAACTATATATGAATTATTATTTGTACACTGCTAACTGTGGACTATCAACTGAAGACTATCAACATTGGACAATTAAAAGGAATTATAATATTGACTATAACATATGAAACTAAACAATTCTTCAAGTTTGCCACTTGATTTCATCTTAAACTTCATTTGTATCTTGACGATTACAAATCTGCTTTCAAAATCTTTCATGATTCTTGAAAACACCTCAACCGAGAGTATGAACCAACCGCACCTCATCTACGGAAGAAGAGATTGACGCATATAGTTATGCACCTGAAAACACTCAGAACCTGAGTAAAACGTTTAACCCGTATCTGTGTTAGCTCCTTTAGCATTATTATTACCCAAAATAACTTGGTAATCCCTTTCAAAATAGCCAATTTTGTCACAGCTCTAACAGGTCAACTTCGACTTTTCATTCAAAGTAGCCTTACTATAAATCCTGATATATACGATTACCCTTTTGATACCGGGGAATTCTTTTATATTCCACCATATTACCAGCAGACGTACCAGCAACCTCGTTGCTTCTTGGCTTAAATCTCTCTGACAAATCATTATATTTATTCATTGAAACCCTATCATATACTCATCTGCATCTTGTAACGAGAACTGCCATAACAATTACCGGGAATCAGCAATCGGTACTTTGAAAACTCACAGCATATCTACATCAACAGTTATATATATGACATTTATCTCTTAGAATTATGATCTCTCATTCTGAAATTCTGAAAAGCACTCGGTCACAAATCAATACTCTGAATGTTGAAAAAGCTGAATGAAGCAGCAGAAACTGTAGATAACCGTAAACGACCATAATCATCGAAAGTTTGATGATAAAGATTAGTATGTTGGAAAAGCTCAGAAAAGTTGGAACTGAAAAACAGATTGAGCTAACCATAAAGGAAACCAAGGAGAAATACAAGTAACATACCCTAAATTCATAGAACCCAGATAAATCTAGATCCGTTGAAATCTTTAGAGAATATCTTGCTCCGAAGTCATGTTAAAATCTTGCAAAAAATCTTTCTCCATCAACCATCGAACTTAGAAATTCCAAAATATTCTCGTCCGATATTATATACCTCTTCGTGCTTCCTGTGTATCATTATATTGGAAACATTCAATAGAAAGTTTAGTACCGAAAAGCAGGTTATGCGAAACTATGAAGAAAGCTGCGGACAAATCACAAAGAATAAGTTTGACTTCAAAGAATCTAAATGATTCAATGTCTGCTAAAATCTTTAGTGAATATCTTGCTCCTTACTCTAAACCCTTGCAGACAATAATTTCTATCATCCTCTGATCTTAGATATTCCGAGATATTATCGTATCTTTCATTATAAATATCCTCCATATTTCTGGAGATATTTTTATAACTATTCTTATCCGAAATCATTAATCTCCTCGTGCTATCAGTATTACAACATATAGAAACTGTTAGTTTCTATATTCTGTAAACTTTCGAGCTTAAAATATGAATGTTATTGAAGTAATGTTGGGAACTGATGCATGAGTTAGTATAATATAATGACACTTGATCAACGTGATTATATTACAGTAAGTCATGCTGAGTTCTAATGGGACATGATGGTTCACAGTAGATCATACCACCATCATGTGTCATGTTACATAACTCTTTCATTCTAATTAACTTCTGAACATATCAAGAAAGTATATTCTTGATAGCTCTATTCTCAATGATTCTGGTAATTTGACGAATCAAATCGTGCTATTACGTTCTTTCTTGATTATAATATTAAATTCATTCGAAACTCCATACTTACAAATTCTAGACCATTACTCGTTTTACTAGAGATCGAGAAGAGATTAAAAAGACGAAGAGCTCCGAAACATAAAGGAAGATATAAAACTCGACAACAACACTGAAATTACAATAATTAAAAATTTAAAACATCACGACAATTAAAAATTAAAAGATTACAATCAAACTACTCGTCGTCGTCAATTGTCATCTGCAAAGTAGCGTTCACCAGTTATTTCACCATCCGTAAGGTACTCTGGAGACATCGGTATTGCTCTTGATGCCTCAACTGCTGCTTCAGCTGATTCATCGAGGTAACGATAACCCAACGTCTCTTCATCTTCAAGAACCGCATACAAAGAAATGCGTTTACCGCGATCTTCAATAGTATCCTTTATAAAGTACCATTGATCATCGGTACACAGAAAACTTGCCCTACAATCCACATCATAATCGTCTTTATAAAAGAACACAGACGTGAATTCACACGGAACTTTTTCCTTCAGAAAGGATGGCAAGTCTTGTAAACCAACATCGCGAATGTCGATATCTTCAAACGAAATATTGTCGCCCCACTTATACTCCTTCATTTGATTACGGAAATCACCTCCGTAATGAACATCGAATGAAACAACCATTGAGGGAAGTGTTAACATTTTGCAGTTGGGAGTGTTTGATTTTGATTTTGAGAAAGGTGGAAATATAAAGAAATATATGTTTGAGTGTATAAAATGAAGTATATGGTTGGTGTTTATATAGTGTAAAGGTAACCGTTGGGAGAGCCGTTGGAAATTTTTTTATTTATTTTACTAACGGCTAAAAATTTGGGCAAGTTTTTGGGCGAAGGTGGACGATGCCCGCTGGGACCTCTCTCATGATAGTTTCATTCGTGCTCTTCGAATAATTGAATTATTTTATCTGTATTATTCTGTAATGATGAAAACTCTATTTATCAGCTCATATTCGTCAAGAAAACATATTTATTGTTAGCCATGACGACCTCACTCAAATTTCGGGACGAAATTTCTTTAACGGGTAGGTACTGTAGTGACCCGGGAATTTCCGACCAAATTTAAACTTGAATCTTTATATGGTTTCGATACGATAAACAAAGTCTGTAATGTTGAAGTCTCAAAACCTTTGAACTGTGTTCATGTATACATTTAACCTTTGACTAATCCCGATGATTCACGAACAATTGTGTATGAATAAACATGTAAATAGATATCTAGATATATAAATATATATATAAATATAAGTATATGTAGATATAATAATTTGAAGTAATAGGAAACAATTTAATCATTTAAATCGAATATGTAAAATAATAATATAAATAATAAAGTTATGATTAAAATAAATCTACATGAAAAATATATATGATTTGTAGACATAATTAATGTTATAAGTATATGGTAATATATATATAAATATTAAAAGTTATATATATGTTACTATATGTATGTCATAATTGATAAAATGTAATGTTAAGCCTGATTACTGGGTAAAAATATAATTAAGTGTAATTGTTACAGTTACTTTCAATAAATTTTATTAATATCAATATTGGTATTGCTAATCTTATTATTATTATTATTATTGATATAACTAAAATTCTAATAATTATAAAGTATGTAAATCAAAAACAAAAGTTAAAAAAACAAAAGTAAGAATGAATAAAATTATAATCTAATTATGATTTCAATATTATTAGTAATTAAAATTGTCATTTATTATTATTATTATAACTATTATTATTATTATTATTATTAATTAGTAATGTTATTATTATTATTATTATTTTATTCATTTTTATCATTTATTATTATTATTATTATTATTATTATTATTATTATTATTATTATTATCATGATTATCATTTTCAATACTATTATTATTATTATTATTATTATTGTTACTATGAATAATATTAATAATAATAATAATTATTAGTATTATTATTAATTGATAGTATTAATATTAATAGAATAATATATTATTAATATATAATTACACTTATATAGATAAATGTCGAATCCTAAGGAAATTCAGTGAATCTCACAATCAAACTGTATACAATTCTTGTATCTATTAATTCAAGTTGCCTAAACACAACAAAATTGATTAGAAGTCGACATCCACTTTTTTATTATTTATTTTATTTATTTATTCTATTTTTCAACTAATTGGATTTTATTCAGTACTTGTGTCGATGAGTTGTTATATGTCAAACTCAATTAATCGATTAACAAGGTTATTATTGCCTACTTATATTGCCATTACATATTTCAATCGAAGGGGAGAGTTTAAAGGAAAAAATATAATTAAAACGAGTCGTCACCTCTGTTTCAAACTCAAATTTGCAATACCTCGATTTCAAATGTATCTTTAAAATGTAATAATGCAGTTTCGCTAGGAATTGTCCATTCTAACTATCTGTAAAATTTTAGATTTCAATTCGTTCTATCGAATCCTAATTTTGAAGTCAAATTTTAATTTCAAAAAGTCAAACGATGTGTTCATCGAGAAATTCGCGTTTGTTTTTGTGTTTTAGAATAAATTGTTGATTGAGAAAGATTACAGGAACAATTTAGCATCTTTTTCATGTAGGAATCGGGGTCTAAAACATCCTAAAAATCGAATTTGATTTTGGGTTATGCGAGTTCTTCACAGGTCTATTTCATTTTTTTTATTTATTTATTTTAACTTTGTTTTAATCAATTTAATCAGTCACTGGTTATTTCTGTAACAATTTCAAGTTCTAAAACCCAATATGAAATTAATTGACTGTTAGTTCGAATTTATTTGATCGACCAGTTATGTTGAGGAAGAAGAAGTAGGCAACAAATTAGATGCAGTTTATAAATATATCTTTTGAGTATAAATCAGAAACAATGGGTCAGCTGGATGGTGAATGGGTGTTATGTTGAACGAGAGTTCTCGGGTTCAATCCTAGGCGTGGCTGTTTTTTTTAGAAGCACTTACAAACTCTTTTAAAGGTAGTAATATATTTATTATTATTATTATCACTATTATTATTATTGTTATTATTATTACTAGTGTTATTGTTATTAAAATTTGTTGTTATCATGATTAATATTATCCTCATTATTGATTTTACTAGATTATTACTATAAGTATCATTAATATAATTACTATTATTAATATTAATTTTACTAATTTAAGTATTATTAATATGTTAATTATTGTAAAATTGTATCATTTATGAAATATAATTATTGTTACTAATATACGTATTAATATTATTATGATTAGGGTTATTATTATTATTATGGAATACAATACAAGTTATCATTTTTCTCATTAATATTAGCACTAGTATCACGTTTGTAACTTTTAGTATTATTATTATTATTAAACAAAGGTATCATTATTAACAATATCTTTATTAATATTAATTTTTTTTAAACAAAGTTATTATTATTATTATTAAATCATTAATATCATAACTACTATAAATAGTAACATTAATACTGTTACAAGTACTATTATTAATATCATTGGTATTATCACTAATAGGGTTATTATTAACATATGCATATTAGTAAAGTTATTATCATTATGTATTTTTACTAATATTAACTTAGTATAAAAGAACTACTGTTTTGATAAACAAATTAATACATACATAAGTATATATATTTAACAAATATAACATAACAAAATTTAATATATTTATATATATACAAAATGAACATATAATATATATATATATATATATATATTATTAACCTAAAAATGATATAACTAATACATTTATATATATATATATATATATATATATATATATATATATATATATATATATATATATATATATATATATATATATATATATATATATATGTTCAATTACAACTATGAATATTAATAAATGTACAAATGATATAGGTTCGTGAATCCGAGGCCAACCCTGCGTTGTTTAATGTCGTTATATGTATTTTTACTACAAAATACATTATGTAAGTTTCATTTGCTCCCCTTTTACTCTTTACATTTTTTGAGGCTGAGAATACATGCAAATGCTTTATTAACTGTTTTACAATAATTTATATGTGTGAGTTTCATTTACCTTTTTACTCATTACATTTTTGAGCTGAGAATACATGCAAATGCTTTATTAACTGTTTTACAATATTTATATGCGTGAGTTTCATTTGCTCCCTTTTACTCTTTATATTTTTGGGACTGAGAATACATGCGCTGTTTTTACAACTGCTTTATTAAATGCTTTTGAAATATATTTTGAACTGCGAATACATGCAAATGCTTTATTAACTATTTTACAATATTTATATGCGTGAGTTTCATTAATCCCTTTTTAAATGCTTTTGCAATATATATTTTTGGGACTGAGAATACATGCGCAATTTTTATAAATGTTTTACGAAATAGACACAAGTAATCGAAACTACATTATATGGTTGAATTATCGAAATCGAATATGCCCCTTTTTATATAGTCTGGTAATCTAAGAATTAGGGAACAGACCCCCTAATTGACGCGAACTCTAAAGATAGATCTATCGGGCCCAACAAGTCCCATCCAAAGTACCGGATGCTTTAGTACTTCGAAATTTATATCATGTCCGATGGAGGATCCCGGAATGATGGGGATATTCTTATATGTATTTTGTTAATGTCGATTACCAGGTGTTCAATCCATATGAATGATTATTTTGTCTCTATGTATGGGACGTACGTTTATGAGAAATGGAAATATGAAATCTTGTGGTCTATTAAAATTATGAAATAATTATTTATGTTAAACTAATGAACTCACCAACCTTTTGGTTGACACTTGAAAGCATGTTTATTCTCAGGTATGAAAGAAGTCTTCCGCTGTACAATTGCTCATTTAAAAGATATTACTTGGAGTCATTCATGACATATTTCAAAAGACGTTGCATTCGAGTCGTCGAGTTCATCAAGATTATTATTTAGTCAATTATAGTTGAATATATTATGAAATGATTTACATATCATCAATTTTCGATATAAAGCAAGTTTGTCTTTTAAAAACGAATGCAATGTTTGTAAAATGTATCATATAGAGGTCAAGTACCTCGCGATGTAACCAACTATTGTGAATCGTTTGTAATCGATATGGACTTTGTCCGGATGAATTAGGACGGGTCCTTTCACTTAAGATCTAATTTACATACTTTTAAACCTTTGGGAAAATTTACTGACTTAATAACTTTTGACTTAGGTTGAGGACCTTTCGGACCAACTACTTGCAAACTTATCTCGAATCAACTTAACTACTTTACACAGTGAGTTATAGCATCCCTTTTTACTTTAATTATTTTGGGAACTGAGAATACTTGCGCGTTTTACGTTTTGCATACTAGGCACGAGTATTAAACTTTATATATGTGTGGGTTATACAACGGCATAAAATTTATCCTTAGCTCGGTAACGTTTAGTCATTGGTCTTTGAACCGGTGAACGCGAATCTTAGATATGGATCCATAGGGTTTGACATCCCCACTCGGGCTAGTCGCGCTAGCATTTAACGGGTGTTTAATACTTCGTAAACTTACGCACTCGCCAAGTGTACTTTCAGGGGGTGATATTTACGTTAAGTTAGTTACCAAGTGCCCACGGATAAACATATACTTTATCATACTGAATTGAATTACTGATTTAAACTGCTGGTTGAAGCACTGAAATCTCGTGGCCTACATTACATTACTGATTACAAACAAACTATAGCTCACCAACATTTGTGTTGACTTTTTAAGCATGTATTTCTCAGGTGCTTAGACGTTGTTGCTTTCGCTGTTAGACTTGCTGTCTTGGTGTTACAGACTTGCTGTTTTAGACTTCCGCTGCCTTACTTAGAGATGTCTCAATCATGGAACTTTTATTTTGCATTCGAAACTCACGTTATTTTCAAACAATGGCTTTGTAACGACCTTTGGGTCACGTACTTATGTTTATGCTTCTATTCTTAGGAAGCACGTTATCTTTTGTAAAACGCTATTTTTTTTTCATGAATGCAAAACTGGTTTTAAAACAGCATATAGTGTTTGACCTTGTAATAATCCTGTTGTTGATGATCCGTACACGATGGTTTTGTACGGGACGTCACAACTGCCCTCTCACCTCGGCTACACTAGTTTACTGTGATAATGTCAGCTCCGTATACCTTGCATCTAATCCGGTCCAACACCAGCGGACCAAACACATTGAGATCGACATTCATTTTGTCAGAGATTTAGTTGCTCAGGTACAGGTCCGGGTTCTCCATGTTCTATCCAGATATCAGTTTGCAGACATCTTCACGAAAGGCCTTCCATTTGCTCTCTTTGACGAGCTCAGATCCAGGTTGAGCGTTCGTCGTACTTCCGCTCCAACTGCGGGGGGATGTTAGCTATTTATATTAGCCCATGTATTTAATGGTTGGGCTTAGCCCATTTTCATTGTTAGGGTTTTGTCCCTTATATATTCATGTATTATGTAGTGTTTGATCATTCAGAAATAATAGTACTCATCTTCAATCTAACAAAAACAAATTAAATTAATATAAAACGTTCAACTTCGGACTTCTATTTCTTTAAAAGAGGGGTTATCGCTGAATTCACAACGTTAATGGTAAAAATCCTAAAAATATGTATTCACTATTCACTCTCAATGCTCTTATGGTTTTTATTTTTTGTTTGAGTGTACAAATATACTTAATTTGAATTTATGATTTATATGTTTGGTGTTTTGCTAGTTTGAAGTGGTTAAAGTTTGAAAAAAATATGATAATCCAACCAGAGACAACAAAAATAACAGGTTGAAACCAAACAACTTAACAAAATCATCAATTATTATTACTACAATATGGCGGACTATTGGGTTGTAGAGGAATATTCATTTGAGTCCATAAATTAAGTTGAGATTCAAGGGACCAATGAGAGCACGACATGTGTCGCGAAAATCACATGTGATTGAAAAAAAAATTCAAAATTTTTTTTTTTTGAAATTTAAAAAAAAAAAAAAAAATTTAATTTTTTTTTTTTTACAATCACATGTGATTTACCTGCACAATCACATGTGATTGAATTGTACAATCACATGTGATTGGATTTGCCATGCATAATCACATGTGATTGTGTTTACAATCACATGTGATTGACATGCATAATCACATATGATTTTTTTTTTTTTAAATTCGAAAAAAAAAAAAATTTCGGAAAAAAAATTCGGGAAAAAAAATTTTCAAAAAAAAAAAAATTTTCAAAAAAAAAATTTGAAAAAAAAAATTTTTAATTTTTTTTTTTCCAATCACATGTGATTTTCGCGCCACATGTCGCGTTCTCATTGGTCCCTTTGTTTTCAAGCAAATTTATGGATGCAAGTGATTACAACTCTTGGGTTGTAATATCACGTAGACCTTTTAAACCATTTTTATTCCAACATTTTCCTACTAATATGGCGGACTATTGGGTTGTAATATTTAAATTATTACTACAATATTTAGTCCGTAATATTTAATTTAATATGGAGTATTAATTTAATAATAATAAAAAAGGTTTATAATAAAAAGGAAAAATTGACTATATTCGACATGTCAGGAGAATATTGATCGCACAAACATTTATGCATGCTCATTCTCCCAAATATTCATCGCGAAACGTACTAAAATTAACTTATTTTAGAATGATTTTGTTTATGTGATTTGAGCTTCGTTACCTAATACTCTAATCGGGTACCAAAATTTCGTGGATTAAATGAGAAAATGTCATAAACACTTACAGGAATGGGAGGTTAAACATTAGGTCGTTAAAAAGTAAGAACCTTATAGTATTGAGAAAGTATTGGGTCGTTAAATAGTAAGAACCTTGTACTATTGATAAAGTGGTGGTGGAGATTCAAAATAGAAAACAATTGATTTTGGACCAAAGTAATTCGAAGTCTTTATGGACAATGTGGTGGACTTTAATGGAAGGGGTCTCTCAACCCTCGACATTATCAGTTTGGCACCACATTATCTCTACATGTACAATTCTTGAAGATATGCAAGTGTCATTCAAAAGCACATTCGTCAAAACCATAGGTGATGGCGAGACAACTTTTTTTTTTTTTTTTGCAAGAGTATTGAATCGGTAACGACAAGTTGTGCAACTTGTATTCGCGTTTATACATACTCGAATCCAACAAAGCAGCGAGTATCAAAGATCGAGTTTCAGTTTATGGATCTACTGGCGAACATGTACATTCGTGGAGCTGGTCGAGGGAGCCGAATGGGCGTACTGCATGTGAACGAGATAACCTACTGTAGTTGCTATCATCTTACAACTTTAATTGCAATTCAAAAGGCTCTTGGTCATGGACTTTGGCAACAAATGGAATATTCACAGTTAAGCAGCTCTCATCCTTGATTGATGACCATTGTCTAGCTCAATTTTGCTCGCAACATGAGACTTTTCTCAACAAATTAGTTCCCAAAAAGATAAATATTTATTTGGCGAACGTTGAAAAATAGGCTTCCCGTCCGACTTGAGCTTGACAAAAGAGGAATTGACTTGCATAATGTTCGATGTCCGTTATGTGATGATGATTTAGAATCAATGGATCATTCCATTATCTTTTGTAAACATGCTTTCGATATATGGGATCAGATGGTTGAACCTAGGTAACTTCTTAAGTTTTAGCTTCTCCGAGTTATTAAATGATGATGGAACCAATTCGATGTCAACTTTCGGGAGGAAGATCTGGCAAGCTTTGAGATGGATTTGTGCGTATTTGTTGTGGAAAAATCGGAATAATATGGTATTTCAAAGCAAATGTTGGAACACCCCGGTGGCAACAAACGAAATACAAGCTAAATCGTTTGAGTGGATCAATTCGAGAAAAAAAGAAAGAAAGCTCGATTGGTTGACTTGGTTGACTAATCCTAGTATGTACTTATCTATGCCATGATTGTATAGTCGGGTTGCTAACTTTGCATCCCATCTCGTGTAAAATTCATTGTTATTTTCGTGTCTTTTTCATGGGTGATTCAAAGTATGTAAGAATCTCCATTGTATTGTAATTTTCGTATCAATAATATTTGCCTTCAAAAGAAAATCATGTCAATTGAAATTGTGAGGTTACCTCATGGTGAAGCTAGAAGTGTACTTATTTCTTTTCTTTATTTTATTTTTTATTTTCCTTATGTTGAGAACTTTATGCTTAGAACCAAAAACTCTTTTAACTCTTATATAATACTTAGAACTTAATTCCGGATGATTTATTCTAGTGAATCGATAACCATGGCTGCTTATATTCCTATGTTTCTTGTTATTCTTTTTGGAAAGCAAATCCCGAACACCCGTGTAGTTCGAACTACACATATAATTCTTGAATTAAACTAGAAAAATGATTGTGTTTCTTTGGGCTGCGAGTCACTAACAGAATTCAGGTAAATGAATTTTAAATCCCTTTTAAATTATCTTGATTGTTTAGATTGTGTTTTATAAAGTTTCTTTATGAACTTGAAGATATATGTTTAAACTAATTGAATGACCCGTGAAATCACGAGGTTATTAAAGATAAATTGTTAAATGATATGTTATAATTGACAAATGCTAATAAATCAACACCACCTCTCACATAAATGTAGTTTATATCTTAATATTGAGTTTGTCAATGTAAAATAAGCACTTATCCGTTAAAAAAAATCATCTAACCTTGTAATTTGGTGCAAAAAAAGAAAAAAGAATACAATGTCGAGTATATAACATAACAGTCAACATAAGAAATGTAATAACAACCTAAACTTAGTTCATGTTCGATTACTTAGGCGAGTAAACAAAGGCATATAATTGCACTATATATTTAGATGATTATATATTATCACACTAATTAACACCCAACATAATTGCATTCAGATGCATTTTATTTGGAAAGCATAGTTTGCATTTGTTGAACCAGAACATATTACACAGTAGATACAAAGCTCTCAGGGGAGGGCTTAAGAGCTCAAAATTTGCAATTGCAAACATTTACATGCTACAGCCAATACTCCATCTCAATTTCGACTAACTTTTAAACTACAAAATTTGCTCCTAAATCATAGCCAAACACCCATTTAAGTGCATGGTTCTTCCCCATAGCCCATAGGCAACATTAAACCGGGTTGCGCTAATTCTATAAGAAGCAGCATGAAATGAAACACGGTGAGATATCTGAACACGTCAATGCTAACTTATTTATTTATTTATTATGATTCATGAAGTTGTAGCGATCACCTAAATATAGAAACACATCGAATAGAAGTCAATCCAATACACTACAAAGAAAAAAATATATTTGTGAAAAACTACTTTGCACATCATTATGAGATTTTCTGAAAAACAACTCGCAACATAGTTTGTTAGCCAAACTTAGAAACCGTAGCACAATAATCAGTTGTACCAACTATATCATAGACTCGAAGAAACATACACCAAACATATACTCAACAACAACAAAATAAAAAAATAAAAAGGAGATAGCATAAAGAACATTCATAGTAAAAGACGTAAGACCTCTTGAATCTAGACTATGACAAACACCTTTCGTAATAATTACAAATAAAACAATATAAAAACACAAATGTATACAAATCAAGCAACAATTAATGAACAATAGTTTTAATATGCATAATAAGGCGATCATTCAAAAGCCTTAAACCTTCTATTTAATGATAAATGAAAACAATTAAACAAATAGCTACAACAAAAACATATCTAAACGAATCAACTAATTAAGCATATTATAAATAAATATTGATCCGCAAGTTACATCACCTTTGGAAGCCGAACTCCTTTCACAAGACATTGCGAGGAATTTGTTTGCAACTTTTGTTCAGCTATAGACTGCGTGTAATGTAGTGACCCGAACTTTTCCATGTTTATATATATTAATTGAGATTGATATTTACATGATTAAATGTTTCCAACATGTTAAGCAATCAAACTTGTTAAGACTTGATTAATTGAAATATGTTTCATATAGACAATTGACCACCCAAGTTGACCGGTGATTCACGAACGTTAAAACTTGTAAAAACTATATGATGACATATATATGGATATATATATAGTTAACATGATACTATGATAAGTAAACATATCATTAAGTATATTAACAATGAACTACATATGTAAAAACAAGACTACTAACTTAATGATTTTTAAACGAGACATATATGTAACGATTATCGTTGTAAAGACATTTAATGTATATATATCATATTAAGAGATATTCATACATGATAATATCATGATAATATAATAATTTAAAATCTCATTTGATATTATAAACATTGGGTTAACAACATTTAACAAGATCGTTAACCTAAAAGTTTCAAAACAACACTTACATGTAACGACTAACGATGACTTAACGACTCAGTTAAAATGTATATACATGTAGTGTTTTAATATGTATTTATACACTTTTGAAAGACTTCAATACACTTATCAAAATACTTCTACTTAACAAAAATGCTTACAATTACATCCTCGTTCAGTTTCATCAACAATTCTACTCGTATGCACCCGTATTCGTACTCGTACAATACACAGCTTTTAGATGTATGTACTATTGGTATATACACTCCAATGATCAGCTCTTAGCAGCCCATGTGAGTCACCTAACACATGTGGGAACCATCATTTGGCAACTAGCATGAAATATCTCATAAAATTACAAAAATATGAGTAATCATTCATGACTTATTTACATGAAAACAAAATAACATATCCTTTATATCTAATCCATACACCAACGACCAAAAACACCTACAAACACTTTCATTCTTCAATTTTCTTCATCTAATTGATCTCTCTCAAGTTCTATCTTCAAGTTCTAAGTGTTCTTCATAAATTCCAAAAGTTCTAGTTTCATAAAATCAAGAATACTTTCAAGTTTGCTAGCTCACTTCCAATCTTGTAAGGTGATCATCCAACCTCAAGAAATCTTTGTTTCTTACAGTAGGTTATCATTCTAATACAAGGTAATAATCATATTCAAACTTTGGTTCAATTTCTATAACTATAACAATCTTATTTCAAGTGATGATCTTACTTGAACTTGTTTTCGTGTCATGATTCTGCTTCAAGAACTTCGAGCCATCCAAGGATCCATTGAAGCTAGATCCATTTTTCTCTTTTCCAGTAGGTTCATCCAAGGAACTTAAGGTAGTAATGATGTTCATAACATCATTCGATTCATACATATAAAGCTATCTTATTCGAAGGTTTAAACTTGTAATCACTAGAACATAGTTTAGTTAATTCTAAACTTGTTCGCAAACAAAAGTTAATCCTTCTAACTTGACTTTTAAAATCAACTAAATACATGTTCTATATCTATATGATATGCTAACTTAATGATTTAAAACCTGGAAACACGAAAAACACCGTAAAACCGGATTTACGCCGTCGTAGTAACACCGCGGGCTGTTTTGGGTTAGTTAATTAAAAACTATGATAAACTTTGATTTAAAAGTTGTTATTCTGAGAAAATTATTTTTATTATGAACATGAAACTATATCCAAAAATTATGGTTAAACTCAAAGTGGAAGTATGTTTTCTAAAATGGTCATCTAGACGTCGTTCTTTCGACTGAAATGACTACCTTTACAAAAACGACTTGTAACTTATTTTTCCGACTATAAACCTATACTTTTTCTGTTTAGATTCATAAAATAGAGTTCAATATGAAACCATAGCAATTTGATTCACTCAAAACGGATTTAAAATGAAGAAGTTATGGGTAAAACAAGATTGGATAATTTTTCTCATTTTAGCTACGTGAAAATTGGTAACAAATCTATTCCAACCATAACTTAATCAACTTGTATTGTATATTATGTAATCTTGAGATACCATAGACACGTATACAATGTTTCGACCTATCATGTCGACACATCTATATATATTTCGGAACAACCATAGACACTCTATATGTGAATGTTGGAGTTAGCTATACAGGGTTGAGGTTGATTCCAAAATATATTTAGTTTGAGTTGTGATCAATACTGAGATACGTATACACTGGGTCGTGGATTGATTCAAGATAATATTTATCGATTTATTTCTGTACATCTAACTGTGGACAACTAGTTGTAGGTTACTAACGAGGACAGCTGACTTAATAAACTTAAAACATCAAAATATATTAAAAGTGTTGTAAATATATTTTGAACATACTTTGATATATATGTATATATTGTTATAGGTTCGTGAATCAACCAGTGGCCAAGTCTTACTTCCCGACGAAGTAAAAATCTGTGAAAGTGAGTTATAGTCCCATTTTTTAAAATCTAATATTTTTGGGATGAGAATACATGCAGGTTTTATAAATGATTTACAAAATAGACACAAGTACGTGAAACTACATTCTATGGTTGAATTATCGAAATCGAATATGCCCCTTTTTATTAAGTCTGGTAATCTAAGAATTAGGGAACAGACACCCTAATTGACGCTAATCCTAAAGATAGATCTATTGGGCCTAACAAACCCCATCCAAAGTACCGGATGCTTTAGTACTTCGAAATTTATATCATATCCGAAGGGTGTCCCGGAATGATGGGGATATTCTTATATATGCATCTTGTTATTGTCGGTTACCAGGTGTTCACCATATGAATGATTTTTATCTCTATGTATGGGATGTGTATTGAAATATGAAATCTTGTGGTCTATTGTTACGATTTGATATATATAGGTTAAACCTATAACTCACCAACATTTTTGTTGACGTTTTAAGCATGTTTATTCTCAGGTGATTATTAAGAGCTTCCGCTGTCGCATACTTAAATAAGGACAAGATTTGGAGTCCATGCTTGTATGATATTGTGTAAAAACTGCATTCAAGAAACTTATTTTGTTGTAACATATTTGTATTGTAAACCATTATGTAATGGTCGTGTGTAAACAGGATATTTTAGATTATCATTATTTGATAATCTACGTAAAGCTTTTTAAACCTTTATTGATGAAATAAAGGTTATGGTTTGTTTAAAAATGAATGCAGTCTTTGAAAAACGTCTCATATAGAGGTCAAAACCTCGCAACGAAATCAATTAATATGGAACGTTTTTAATCAATAAGAACGGGACATTTCAGTTGGTATCAGAGCGATGGTCTTAGAGAACCAGAATTTTGCATTAGTGTGTCTTATCTAGTTTGTTAGGATGCATTAGTGAGTCTGGACTTCGACCGTGTTTACTTGAAAAATGATTGCTTAACAAATTTTGTTGGAAACTATATATTTTTAACATGTGAATATTATGTGATATATTAATCTCTTAACGCGTTTGATATTATGTGATAGATGTCTACCTCTAGAACAAGTCCCATTGACTCACCTAATAATAATGAAGAGTCAAATGTAAATTGGAATGATTCGTGGACTGATTCACAAGTTCCCGAAGAGGAACCGGAAGAAGAGTCGGAACCGGAAGAAGAATCGGAACCGGAAGAAGAATCGGAACCGGATGAAGAAATAGAACCGGTGGGGGAAATAATAAAACGGTTAAGTAAAAGAAAATCCTCAACCAACCGACCAAGGTTAATTATGGTCAATGGTGTTTCCGCCAAGGAAGCAAAATATTGGGAGGATTACCAATTCTCCGATGAATCAGATTCCGACGAGAATTCCGATGATGTTATAGAAATTACCCCAACTGAATTTAAAAAGGCAAAAGAAAATAATAAGGGAAAGGGCATAAAAATAGAGAAATCTAATTCCAACCCCGATGAACTGTATATGTATCGTCAACCCCCGAAGTCCTTAAGTTGTAACAATGACCCGGGAACCTCTAAACCACCAGGTTTTTCTAAACCAATGTGGATAACGACGGCTCGTATTAGGGGAACATCATATATCCCAAGAAACTTGGCAAAACGAACAAAAATCGAAGAAGAAGAAACGAACGAGTCGGAATAAGAGAGTTGTATTCGTGTGGTGTAATATATGTAATATAGTGTTCTTATGCTTTATGATATATGTAAAAATTGCTTGTATTAATAAGTATTTTTTATAAATCTAACTCTTGTCTATTTTACAGTTTAAAAACACAAAATGGATAGACAACCCAATATTTTAAGAGACCTACCCGGAGACATGATTGATGAAATCTTATCTAGAGTCGGCCAGAATTCCTCGGCACAACTATTTAAGGCGAGATCAGTTTGTAAGACATTCGAAGAACGTTCCAAGAATGTCTTGGTTTATAAGAGACTTTCGTTTGAAAGATGGGGGATATCACATTGGGAAACCCATAAGTTACGATGTGTTTACTTTGACGCATATATTGCGGGGAACCCAAATGCTATTTTACGCAACGGGTTAAGAAATTATTTTGACTCAATATATCCGAATATTGGACTTCGTGATTTAGAAAAAGCGGCTAACATGCAACATAAAGAAGCATGTTATGCTTACGGATTAGTAATGTTCGCTTCTCACCAAAGTGAGAACAAGAACATCGGGCTACAACTATTAAACAAAACGTTTCCACAAGTGACGGAGTCGGTAATTGGGGTAAGAAATGAGGTTTTTAGATTATTACGGGACTGTTGGACATTACGTAACCCTCGTCCCTTTGACGACGTTACAACACGCTGTCTTATCAACGGCCATAACGGTTATGTTGCACAAGACCAAGGATGGGAAGTAGTCCTAGTAAAACCAGAATGCATGACTTGTTTCTGGACGTATGAGTTACGTGTCTTTATTGCCTTTGCTGAACGACTTGTGTACTAGCTAGAATTATCTTCACAACTATCTTGTATCAAAGTTATTGTGTGCTATATTTCATGCTTTATGTAAAATAAGCGGTATTGTAAGTTTGTAAAATATTGTATAAAAGTTTGAACGCGAAATATTATTATAATCAGTTTTTCATATAGAATTGTAGTAGTTGAATTGTATATTAGCTACTAAGTATGAACTTAACGGGTAGGTACTACCCGAATTTAAACTTATAAAACGCTAATATGAAGAAAAAGCTTTTATAAATGAGTTCATATTATGCTACGAAATACTATTAACTACTCTTAATATTCTGTATGATTAACTTGTTCCATTTAACTATTTTGAAGGAAATGGCACCGACTACTCGACACACCGTGAATATGAATGAAGAGGAATTCCGTACTTTTCTAGCTTCAAACATAGCCGCAGTACAGGCTGCGCTACATACCAACAATAACCTTGGATCTAGCAGTACAGGAAATCGTGTAGGATGCACCTACAAAGAATTCACTGCCTGCAAACCTTTGGAATTTGATGGAACCGAAGGACCGATCGGATTGAAACGGTGGACCGAGAAGGTCGAATCGGTGTTTGCCATAAGTAAGTGTACTGAAGAGGACAAAGTAAAGTACGCTACGCATACCTTCACAGGTTCTGCGTTAACATGGTGGAATACCTATCTAGAGCAAGTGGGACAAGATGATGCGTACGCACTACCGTGGTCAGCATTCAAGCACTTGATGAACGAGAAGTACCGTCCCAGAACCGAGGTCAATAAGCTCAAGACAGAACTTAGAGGGTTACGAACCCAAGGATTTGATATTACCACGTACGAAAGACGATTCACAGAATTGTGCCTATTGTGTCCGGGAGCATTCGAAGATGAGGAAGAGAAGATCGACGCGTTTGTGAAAGGATTACCGGAAAGAATCCAAGAAGATATAAGTTCACACGAGCCCGCCTCCATACAACAGGCATGTAGAATGGCTCACAAACTAGTGAACCAGATTGAAGAAAGAATTAAAGAACAGACTGCTGAAGAGGCCAATGTGAAGCAAGTCAAAAGAAAGTGGGAGGAAAACGGTGATAAGAATCACCAATACAACAACAACAACAATTACAACAATAATCGCAACAATTATCCCAACAATCGCAACATCAATCGCAACTATAACAAACGGCCCAACAACAACAACAACAACAACAGCAACTACAACAATCATCCCAACAACAATAATAACCGCAACAACAACAACAATCAGAAGCAGCTATGCCAAAGGTGTGAAAAGAATCACTCGAGGTTCTGCACCAAATTTTGCAACAAGTGTAAAAGAAATGGTCATAGCGCGGCGAAGTGTGAGGTCTACGGACCAGGGGTTAATAGAACGAAAGGAACAAATGGTGTCGGAACGAGTAATGGCGGAGCAAGTAGTGTCGGAGCAAGTTATGCCAATGTAGTTTGTTATAAATGTGGAAAACCAGGCCACATTATTAGAAATTGCCCGAACCAGGAGAACACGAATGGACAAGGCCGTGGAAGAGTTTTCAATATTAATGCGGCAGAGGCACAGGAAGACCCGGAGCTTGTTACGGGTACGTTTCTTATTGACAATAAATCTGCTTACGTTTTATTTGATTCGGGTGCGGATAGAAGCTATATGAGTAGAGATTTTTGTGCTAAATTAAGTTGTCCATTGACGCCTTTGGATAGTAAATTTTTACTCGAATTAGCAAATGGTAAATTAATTTCAGCAGATAATATATGTCGGAATCGAGAAATTAAACTGGTTAGCGAAACATTTAAGATTGATTTGATACCAGTAGAGTTAGGGAGTTTTGATGTGATAATCGGTATGGACTGGTTGAAAGAAGTGAAAGCGGAGATCGTTTGTTACAAAAATGCAATTCGCATTATACGAGAAAAAGGAAAACCCTTAATGGTGTACGGAGAAAAGGGCAACACGAAGCTACATCTTATTAGTAATTTGAAGGCACAAAAACTAATAAGAAAAGGTTGCTATGCTGTTCTAGCACACGTCGAGAAAGTACAAACTGAAGAAAAGAGCATCAATGATGTTCCCGTCGCAAAAGAATTTCCTGATGTATTTCCGAAAGAATTACCGGGATTACCCCCACATCGATCCGTTGAATTTCAAATAGATCTTGTACCAGGAGCTGCACCAATAGCTCGTGCTCCTTACAGACTCGCACCCAGCAAGATGAAAGAACTACAAAGCCAATTACAAGAACTTTTAGAGCGTGGTTTCATTCGACCAAGCACATCACCGTGGGGAGCTCCTGTTTTGTTTGTCAAGAAGAAAGATGGTACATTCAGGTTGTGTATCGACTACCGAGAGTTGAACAAACTTACCATCAAGAACCGCTACCCACTACCGAGAATCGATGACTTATTTGATCAACTACAAGGCTCGTCTGTTTATTCAAAGATTGACTTACGTTCCGGGTATCATCAAATGCGGGTGAAAGAAGATGATATTCCAAAGACTGCTTTCAGAACACGTTACGGTCATTACGAGTTTATGGTCATGCCGTTTGGTTTAACTAATGCACCAGCTGTGTTCATGGACCTTATGAACCGAGTGTGTGGACCATACCTTGACAAGTTTGTCATTGTTTTCATTGATGACATACTTATTTACTCAAAGAATGACCAAGAACACGGTGAACATTTGAGAAAGGTGTTAGAAGTATTGAGGAAGGAAGAATTGTACGCTAAGTTTTCAAAGTGTGCATTTTGGTTGGAAGAAGTTCAATTCCTCGGTCACATAGTGAACAAAGAAGGTATTAAGGTGGATCCGGCAAAGATAGAAACTGTTGAAAAGTGGGAAACCCCGAAAACTCCGAAACACATACGCCAGTTTTTAGGACTAGCTGGTTACTACAGAAGGTTCATCCAAGACTTTTCCAGAATAGCAAAACCCTTGACTGCATTAACGCATAAAGGGAAGAAATTTGAATGGAATGATGAACAAGAGAAAGCGTTTCAGTTATTGAAGAAAAAGCTAACTACGGCACCTATATTGTCATTGCCTGAAGGGAATGATGATTTTGTGATTTATTGTGATGCATCAAAGCAAGGTCTCGGTTGTGTATTAATGCAACGAACGAAGGTGATTGCTTATGCGTCTAGACAATTGAAGATTCACGAACAAAATTATACGACGCATGATTTGGAATTAGGCGCAGTTGTTTTTGCATTAAAGACTTGGAGGCACTACTTATATGGGGTCAAAAGTATTATATATACCGACCACAAAAGTCTTCAACACATATTTAATCAGAAACAACTGAATATGAGGCAGCGTAGGTGGATTGAATTGTTGAATGATTACGACTTTGAGATTCGTTACCACCCGGGGAAGGCAAATGTGGTAGCCGATGCCTTGAGCAGGAAGGACAGAGAACCCATTCGAGTAAAATCTATGAATATAATGATTCATAATAACATTACTACTCAAATAAAGGAGGCGCAACAAGGAGTTTTAAAAGAGGGAAATTTAAAGGATGAAATACCCAAAGGATCGGAGAAGCATCTTAATATTCGGGAAGACGGAACCCGGTATAGGGCTGAAAGGATTTGGGTACCAAAATTTGGAGATATGAGAGAAATGGTACTTAGAGAAGCTCATAAAACCAGATACTCAATACATCCTGGAACGGGGAAGATGTACAAGGATCTCAAGAAACATTTTTGGTGGCCGGGTATGAAAGCCGATGTTGCTAAATACGTAGGAGAATGTTTGACGTGTTCTAAGGTCAAAGCTGAGCATCAGAAACCATCAGGTCTACTTCAACAACCCGAAATCCCGGAATGGAAATGGGAAAACATTACCATGGATTTCATCACTAAATTGCCAAGGACTGCAAGTGGTTTTGATACTATTTGGGTAATAGTTGATCGTCTCACCAAATCAGTACACTTCCTACCAATAAGAGAAGATGACAAGATGGAGAAGTTAGCACGACTGTATTTGAAGGAAGTCGTCTCCAGACATGGAATACCAATCTCTATTATCTCTGATAGGGATGGCAGATTTATTTCAAGATTCTGGCAGACATTACAGCAAGCATTAGGAACTCGTCTAGACATGAGTACTGCCTATCATCCACAAACTGATGGGCAGAGCGAAAGGACGATACAAACGCTTGAAGACATGCTACGAGCATGTGTTATTGATTTCGGAAACAGTTGGGATCGACATCTACCGTTAGCAGAATTTTCCTACAACAACAGCTACCATTCAAGCATTGAGATGGCGCCGTTTGAAGCACTTTATGGTAGAAAGTGCAGGTCTCCGATTTGTTGGAGTGAGGTGGGGGATAGACAGATTACGGGTCCGGAGATTATACAAGAAACTACCGAGAAGATCATCCAAATTCAACAACGGTTGAAAACTGCCCAAAGTCGACAAAAGAGCTACGCTGACATTAAAAGAAAAGATATAGAATTTGAAATTGGAGAGATGGTCATGCTTAAAGTTGCACCTTGGAAAGGCGTTGTTCGATTTGGTAAACGAGGGAAATTAAATCCAAGGTATATTGGACCATTCAAGATTATTGATCGTGTCGGACCAGTAGCTTACCGACTTGAGTTACCTCAACAACTCGCGGCTGTACATAACACTTTCCACGTCTCGAATTTGAAGAAATGTTTTGCTAAAGAAGATCTCACTATTCCGTTAGATGAAATCCAAATCAACGAAAAACTTCAATTCATCGAAGAACCCGTCGAAATAATGGATCGTGAGGTTAAAAGACTTAAGCAAAACAAGATACCAATTGTTAAGGTTCGATGGAATGCTCGTAGAGGACCCGAGTTCACCTGGGAGCGTGAAGATCAGATGAAGAAGAAATACCCGCATCTATTTCCAGAAGATTCATCAACACCTTCAACAGCTTAAAATTTCGGGACGAAATTTATTTAACGGGTAGGTACTGTAGTGACCCGAACTTTTCCATGTTTATATATATTAATTGAGATTGATATTTACATGATTAAATGTTTCCAACATGTTAAGCAATCAAACTTGTTAAGACTTGATTAATTGAAATATGTTTCATATAGACAATTGACCACCCAAGTTGACCGGTGATTCACGAACGTTAAAACTTGTAAAAACTATATGATGACATATATATGGATATATATGAAATGTCCCGTTCTTATTGATTAAAAACGTTCCATATTAATTGATTTCGTTGCGAGGTTTTGACCTCTATATGAGACGTTTTTCAAAGACTGCATTCATTTTTAAACAAACCATAACCTTTATTTCATCAATAAAGGTTTAAAAAGCTTTACGTAGATTATCAAATAATGATAATCTAAAATATCCTGTTTACACACGACCATTACATAATGGTTTACAATACAAATATGTTACAACAAAATAAGTTTCTTGAATGCAGTTTTTACACAATATCATACAAGCATGGACTCCAAATCTTGTCCTTATTTAAGTATGCGACAGCGGAAGCTCTTAATAATCACCTGAGAATAAACATGCTTAAAACGTCAACAAAAATGTTGGTGAGTTATAGGTTTAACCTATATATATCAAATCGTAACAATAGACCACAAGATTTCATATTTCAATACACATCCCATACATAGAGATAAAAATCATTCATATGGTGAACACCTGGTAACCGACAATAACAAGATGCATATATAAGAATAGCCCCATCATTCCGGGACACCCTTCGGATATGATATAAATTTCGAAGTACTAAAGCATCCGGTACTTTGGATGGGGTTTGTTAGGCCCAATAGATCTATCTTTAGGATTCGCGTCAATTAGGGTGTCTGTTCCCTAATTCTTAGATTACCAGACTTAATAAAAAGGGGCATATTCGATTTCGATAATTCAACCATAGAATGTAGTTTCACATACTTGTGTCTATTTTGTAAATCATTTATAAAACCTGCATGTATTCTCATCCCAAAAATATTAGATTTTAAAAGTGGGACTATAACTCACTTTCACAGATTTTTACTTCGTCGGGAAGTAAGACTTGGCCACTGTTGATTCATGAACCTATAACAATATATACATATATATTAAAGTATGTTCAAAATATATTTACAACACTTTTAATATATTTTGATGTTTTAAGTTTATTAAGTCAGCTGTCCTCGTTAGTAACCTATAACTAGTTGTCCACAGTTAGATGTACAGAAATAAATCGATAAATATTATCTTGAATCAATCCACGACCCAGTGTATACGTATCTCAGTATTGATCACAACTCAAACTATATATATTTTGGAATCAACCTCAACCCTGTATAGCTAACTCCAACATTCACATATAGAGTGTCTATGGTTGTTCCGAAATATATATAGATGTGTCGACATGATAGGTCGAAACATTGTATACGTGTCTATGGTATCTCAAGATTACATAATATACAATACAAGTTGATTAAGTTATGGTTGGAATAGATTTGTTACCAATTTTCACGTAGCTAAAATGAGAAAAATTATCCAATCTTGTTTTACCCATAACTTCTTCATTTTAAATCCGTTTTGAGTGAATCAAATTGCTATGGTTTCATATTGAACTCTATTTTATGAATCTAAACAGAAAAAGTATAGGTTTATAGTCGGAAAAATAAGTTACAAGTCGTTTTTGTAAAGGTAGTCATTTCAGTCGAAAGAACGACGTCTAGATGACCATTTTAGAAAACATACTTCCACTTTGAGTTTAACCATAATTTTTGGATATAGTTTCATGTTCATAATAAAAATCATTTTCTCAGAATAACAACTTTTAAATCAAAGTTTATCATAGTTTTTAATTAACTAACCCAAAACAGCCCGCGGTGTTACTACGACGGCGTAAATCCGGTTTTACGGTGTTTTTCGTGTTTCCAGGTTTTAAATCATTAAGTTAGCATATCATATAGATATAGAACATGTGTTTAGTTGATTTTAAAAGTCAAGTTAGAAGGATTAACTTTTGTTTGCGAACAAGTTTAGAATTAACTAAACTATGTTCTAGTGATTACAAGTTTAAACCTTCGAATAAGATAGCTTTATATGTATGAATCGAATGATGTTATGAACATCATTACTACCTTAAGTTCCTTGGATGAACCTACTGGAAAAGAGAAAAATGGATCTAGCTTCAATGGATCCTTGGATGGCTCAAAGTTCTTGAAGGAAAATCATGACACGAAAACAAGTTCAAGTAAGATCATCACTTGAAATAAGATTGTTATAGTTATAGAAATTGAACCAAAGTTTGAATATGATTATTACCTTGTATTAGAATGATAACCTACTGTAAGAAACAAAGATTTCTTGAGGTTGGATGATCACCTTACAAGATTGGAAGTGAGCTAGCAAACTTGAAAGTATTCTTGATTTTATGAAACTAGAACTTTTGGAATTTATGAAGAACACTTAGAACTTGAAGATAGAACTTGAGAGAGTTCAATTAGATGAAGAAAATTGAAGAATGAAAGTGTTTGTAGGTGTTTTTGGTCGTTGGTGTATGGATTAGATATAAAGGATATGTAATTTTGTTTTCATGTAAATAAGTCATGAATGATTACTCATATTTTTGTAATCTTATGAGATATTTCATGCTAGTTGCCAAATGATGGTTCCCACATGTGTTAGGTGACTCACATGGGCTGCTAAGAGCTGATCATTGGAGTGTATATACCAATAGTACATACATCTAAAAGCTGTGTATTGTACGAGTACGAATACGGGTGCATACGAGTAGAATTGTTGATGAAACTGAACGAGAATGTAATTGTAAGCATTTTTGTTAAGTAGAAGTATTTTGATAAGTGTATTGAAGTCTTTCAAAAGTGTATAAATACATATTAAAACACTACATGTATATACATTTTAACTGAGTCGTTAAGTCATCGTTAGTCGTTACATGTAAGTGTTGTTTTGAAACCTTTAGGTTAACGATCTTGTTAAATGTTGTTAACCCAATGTTTATAATATCAAAAGAGATTTTAAATTATTATATTATCATGATATTATGATGTACGAATATCTCTTAATATGATATATATACATTAAATGTCGTTACAACGATAAACGTTACATATATGTCTCGTTTCAAAATCATTAAGTTAGTAGTCTTGTTTTTACATATGTAGTTCATTGTTAATATAATTAATGATATGTTTACTTATCATAATATCATGTTAACTATATATATAACCATATATATGTCATCATATAGTTTTTTACAAGTTTTAACGTTCGTGAATCACCGGTCAACTTGGGTGGTCAATTGTCTATATGAAACCTATTTCAATTAATCAAGTCTTAACAAGTTTGATTGCTTAACATGTTGGAAACATTTAATCATGTAAACATCAATCTCAATTAATATATATAAACATGGAAAAGTTCGGGTCACTACAGTACCTACCCGTTAAATAAATTTCGTCCCGAAATTTTAAGCTGTTGAAGGTGTTGACGAATCTTCTGGAAATAGATGCGGGTATTTCTTCTTCATCTGATCTTCACGCTCCCAGGTGAACTCGGGTCCTCTACGAGCATTCCATCGAACCTTAACAATTGGTATCTTGTTTTGCTTAAGTCTTTTAACCTCACGATCCATTATTTCGACGGGTTCTTCGATGAATTGGAGTTTTTCGTTGATTTGGATTTCATCTAACGGAATAGTGAGATCTTCTTTAGCAAAACATTTCTTCAAATTCGAGACGTGGAAAGTGTTATGTACAGCCGCGAGTTGTTGAGGTAACTCAAGTCGGTAAGCTACTGGTCCGACACGATCAATAATCTTGAATGGTCCAATATACCTTGGATTTAATTTCCCTCGTTTACCAAATCGAACAACGCCTTTCCAAGGTGAAACTTTAAGCATGACCATCTCTCCAATTTCAAATTCTATATCTTTTCTTTTAATGTCAGCGTAGCTCTTTTGTCGACTTTGGGCGGTTTTCAACCGTTGTTGAATTTGGATGATCTTCTCGGTAGTTTCTTGTATAATCTCCGGACCCGTAATCTGTCTATCCCCCACTTCACTCCAACAAATCGGAGACCTGCACTTTCTACCATAAAGTGCTTCAAACGGCGCCATCTCAATGCTTGAATGGTAGCTGTTGTTGTAGGAAAATTCTGCTAATGGTAGATGTCGATCCCAACTGTTTCCGAAATCAATAACACATGCTCGTAGCATGTCTTCAAGCGTTTGTATCGTCCTTTCGCTCTGCCCATCAGTTTGTGGATGATAGGCAGTACTCATGTCTAGACGAGTTCCTAATGCTTGCTGTAATGTCTGCCAGAATCTTGAAATAAATCTACCATCCCTATCAGAGATAATAGAGATTGGTATTCCATGTCTGGAGATGACTTCCTTCAAATACAGTCGTGCTAACTTCTCCATCTTGTCATCTTCTCTTATTGGCAAGAAGTGTGCTGATTTGGTGAGACGATCAACTATTACCCAAATAGTATCAAAACCACTTGCAGTCCTTGGCAATTTAGTGATGAAATCCATGGTAATGTTTTCCCATTTCCATTTCGGGATTTCAGGTTGTTGAAGTAGACCTGATGGTTTTTGATGCTCAGCTTTGACCTTAGAACACGTCAAACATTCTCCTACGTATTTAGCAACATCGGCTTTCATACCCGGCCACCAAAAATGTTTCTTGAGATCCTTGTACATCTTCCCCGTTCCAGGATGTATTGAGTATCTGGTTTTATGAGCTTCTCTAAGTACCATTTCTCTCATATCTCCAAATTTTGGTACCCAAATCCTTTCAGCCCTATACCGGGTTCCGTCTTCCCGAATATTAAGATGCTTCTCCGATCCTTTGGGTATTTCATCCTTTAAATTTCCCTCTTTTAAAACTCCTTGTTGCGCCTCCTTTATTTGAGTAGTAAGGTTATTATGAATCATTATATTCATAGATTTTACTCGAATGGGTTCTCTATCCTTCCTGCTCAAGGCATCGGCTACCACATTTGCCTTCCCCGGGTGGTAACGAATCTCAAAATCGTAATCATTCAATAATTCAATCCACCTACGCTGCCTCATATTCAGTTGTTTCTGATTAAATATGTGTTGAAGACTTTTGTGGTCGGTATATATAATACTTTTGACCCCATATAAGTAGTGCCTCCAAGTCTTTAATGCAAAAACAACCGCGCCTAATTCCAAATCATGCGTCGTATAATTTTGTTCGTGAATCTTCAATTGTCTAGACGCATAAGCAATCACCTTCGTTCGTTGCATTAATACACAACCGAGACCTTGCTTTGATGCGTCACAATAAATCACAAAATCATCATTCCCTTCAGGCAATGACAATATAGGTGCCGTAGTTAGCTTTTTCTTCAATAACTGAAACGCTTTCTCTTGTTCATCATTCCATTCAAATTTCTTCCCTTTATGCGTTAATGCAGTCAAGGGTTTTGCTATTCTGGAAAAGTCTTGGATGAACCTTCTGTAGTAACCAGCTAGTCCTAAAAACTGGCGTATGTGTTTCGGAGTTTTCGGGGTTTCCCACTTTTCAACAGTTTCTATCTTTGCCGGATCCACCTTAATACCTTCTTTGTTCACTATGTGACCGAGGAATTGAACTTCTTCCAACCAAAATGCACACTTTGAAAACTTAGCGTACAATTCTTCCTTCCTCAATACTTCTAACACCTTTCTCAAATGTTCACCGTGTTCTTGGTCATTCTTTGAGTAAATAAGTATGTCATCAATGAAAACAATGACAAACTTGTCAAGGTATGGTCCACACACTCGGTTCATAAGGTCCATGAACACAGCTGGTGCATTAGTTAAACCAAACGGCATGACCATAAACTCGTAATGACCGTAACGTGTTCTGAAAGCAGTCTTTGGAATATCATCTTCTTTCACCCGCATTTGATGATACCCGGAACGTAAGTCAATCTTTGAATAAACAGACGAGCCTTGTAGTTGATCAAATAAGTCGTCGATTCTCGGTAGTGGGTAGCGGTTCTTGATGGTAAGTTTGTTCAATTCTCGGTAGTCGATACACAACCTGAATGTACCATCTTTCTTCTTGACAAACAAAACAGGAGCTCCCCACGGTGATGTGCTTGGTCGAATGAAACCACGCTCTAAAAGTTCTTGTAATTGGCTTTGCAGTTCTTTCATCTCGCTGGGTGCGAGTCTGTAAGGAGCACGAGCTATTGGTGCAGCTCCTGGTACAAGATCTATTTGAAATTCAACGGATCGATGTGGGGGTAATCCCGGTAATTCTTTCGGAAATACATCGGGAAATTCTTTTGCGACGGGAACATCATTGATGCTCTTTTCTTCAGTTTGTACTTTCTCGACGTGTGATAGAACAGCATAGCAACCTTTTCTTATTAGTTTTTGTGCCTTCAAATTACTAATAAGATGTAGCTTCGTGTTGCCCTTTTCTCCGTACACCATTAAGGGTTTTCCTTTTTCTCGTATAATGCGAATTGCATTTTTGTAACAAACGATCTCCGCTTTCACTTCTTTCAACCAGTCCATACCGATTATCACATCAAAACTCCCTAACTCTACTGGTATCAAATCAATCTTAAATGTTTCGCTAACCAGTTTAATTTCTCGATTCCGACATATATTATCTGCTGAAATTAATTTACCATTTGCTAATTCGAGGAAAAATTTACTATCCAAAGGCGTCAATGGACAACTTAATTTAGCACAAAAATCTCTACTCATATAGCTTCTATCCGCACCCGAATCAAATAAAACGTAAGCAGATTTATTGTCAATAAGAAACGTACCCGTAACAAGCTCCGGGTCTTCCTGTGCCTCTACCGCATTAATATTGAAAACTCTTCCACGGCCTTGTCCATTCGTGTTCTCCTGGTTCGGGCAATTTCTAATAATGTGGCCTGGTTTTCCACATTTATAACAAACTACATTGGCATAACTTGCTCCGACACTACTTGCTCCGCCATTACTCGTTCCGACACCATTTGTTCCTTTCGTTCTATTAACCCCTGGTCCGTAGACCTCACACTTCGCCGCGCTATGACCATTTCTTTTACACTTGTTGCAAAATTTGGTGCAGAACCCCGAGTGATTCTTTTCACACCTTTGGCATAGTTGCTTCTGATTGTTATTGTTGTTGCGGTTATTATTGTTGTTGGGATGATTGTTGTAGTTGCTGTTGTTGTTGTTGTTGTTGCTGTTGTTGGGCCGTTTGTTGTAGTTGCGATTGATGTTGCGATTGTTGGGATAATTGTTGCGATTATTGTTGTAATTGCTGTTGTTGTTGTATTGGTGATTCTTATCACCGTTTTCCTCCCACTTTCTTTTGACTTGCTTCACATTGGCCTCTTCAGCAGTCTGTTCTTTAATTCTTTCTTCAATTTGGTTCACGAGTTTGTGAGCCATTCTACATGCCTGTTGTATGGAGGCAGGCTCGTGTGAACTTATATCTTCTTGGATTCTTTCCGGTAATCCTTTCACAAACGCGTCGATCTTCTCTTCCTCATCTTCGAATGCTCCCGGACACAATAGGCACAATTCTGTGAATCGTCTTTCGTACGTGGTAATATCAAATCCTTGGGTTCGTAACCCTCTAAGTTCTGTCTTGAGCTTATTGACCTCGGTTCTGGGACGGTACTTCTCGTTCATCAAGTGCTTGAATGCTGACCACGGTAGTGCGTACGCATCATCTTGTCCCACTTGCTCTAGATAGGTATTCCACCATGTTAACGCAGAACCTGTGAAGGTATGCGTAGCGTACTTCACTTTGTCCTCTTCAGTACACTTACTTATGGCAAACACCGATTCAACCTTCTCGGTCCACCGTTTCAATCCGATCGGTCCTTCGGTTCCATCAAATTCCAAAGGTTTGCAGGCAGTGAATTCTTTGTAGGTGCATCCTACACGATTTCCTGTACTGCTAGATCCAAGGTTATTGTTGGTATGTAGCGCAGCCTGTACTGCGGCTATGTTTGAAGCTAGAAAAGTACGGAATTCCTCTTCATTCATATTCACGGTGTGTCGAGTAGTCGGTGCCATTTCCTTCAAAATAGTTAAATGGAACAAGTTAATCATACAGAATATTAAGAGTAGTTAATAGTATTTCGTAGCATAATATGAACTCATTTATAAAAGCTTTTTCTTCATATTAGCGTTTTATAAGTTTAAATTCGGGTAGTACCTACCCGTTAAGTTCATACTTAGTAGCTAATATACAATTCAACTACTACAATTCTATATGAAAAACTGATTATAATAATATTTCGCGTTCAAACTTTTATACAATATTTTACAAACTTACAATACCGCTTATTTTACATAAAGCATGAAATATAGCACACAATAACTTTGATACAAGATAGTTGTGAAGACAATTCTAGCTAGTACACAAGTCGTTCAGCAAAGGCAATAAAGACACGTAATTCATACGTCCAGAAACAAGTCATGCATTCTGGTTTTACTAGGACTACTTCCCATCCTTGGTCTTGTGCAACATAACCGTTATGGCCATTGATAAGACAGCGTGTTGTAACGTCATCAAAGGGACGAGGGTTACGTAATGTCCAACAGTCCCGTAATAATCTAAAAACCTCATTTCTTACCCCAATTACCGACTCCGTCACTTGTGGAAACGTTTTGTTTAATAGTTGTAGCCCGATGTTCTTGTTCTCACTTTGGTGAGAAGCGAACATTACTAATCCGTAAGCATAACATGCTTCTTTATGTTGCATGTTAGCCGCTTTTTCTAAATCACGAAGTCCAATATTCGGATATATTGAGTCAAAATAATTTCTTAACCCGTTGCGTAAAATAGCATTTGGGTTCCCCGCAATATATGCGTCAAAGTAAACACATCGTAACTTATGGGTTTCCCAATGTGATATCCCCCATCTTTCAAACGAAAGTCTCTTATAAACCAAGACATTCTTGGAACGTTCTTCGAATGTCTTACAAACTGATCTCGCCTTAAATAGTTGTGCCGAAGAATTCTGGCCGACTCTAGACAAGATTTCATCAATCATGTCTCCGGGTAGGTCTCTTAAAATATTGGGTTGTCTATCCATTTTGTGTTTTTAAACTGTAAAATAGACAAGAGTTAGATTCATAAAAAAAATACTTATTAATACAAGCAATTTTTACATATATCATAAAGCATAAGAACACTATATTCCATATATTACACCACACGAATACAACTATCTTATTCCGACTCGCTCGTTTCTTCTTCTTCGGTTTTGGTTCGTTTTGCCAAGTTTCTAGGGATATATGATGTTCCCCTAATACGAGCCGTCGTTGTCCACATTGGTTTAGAAAAACCTGGTGGTTTAGAGGTTCCCGGGTCATTGTTACAACTTAAGGACTTCGGGGGTTGACGATACATATAAAGTTCATCGGGGTTGGAATTAGATTTCTCTATTTTTATGCCCTTTCCCTTATTATTTTCTTTTGCCTTTTTAAATTCAGTTGGGGTAATTTCTATAACATCATCGGAATTCTCGTCGGAATCCGATTCATCGGAGAATTGGTAATCCTCCCAATATTTTGCTTCCTTGGCGGAAACACCATTGACCATAATTAACTTTGGTCGGTTGGTTGAGGATTTTCTTTTACTTAACCGTTTTATTATTTCCCCCACCGGTTCTATTTCTTCATCCGGTTCCGATTCTTCTTCCGGTTCCGATTCTTCTTCCGGTTCCTCTTCGGGAACTTGTGAATCAGTCCACAAATCATTCCAATTTACATTTGACTCTTCATTTTTATTAGGTGAGTCAATGGGACTTGTTCTAGAGGTAGACATCTATCACATAATATCAAACACGTTAAGAGATTAATATATCACATAATATTCATATGTTAAAAATATATAGTTTCCAACAAAAATGTTAAGCAATCATTTTTAAAGAAAACACGGTCGAAGTCCAGACTCACTAATGCATCCTAACAAACTCGATAAGACACACTAATGCAAATTTTCTGGTTCTCTAAGACCAACGCTCGGATACCAACTGAAATGTCCCGTTCTTATTGATTAAAAACGTTCCATATTAATTGATTTCGTTGCGAGGTTTTGACCTCTATATGAGACGTTTTTCAAAGACTGCATTCATTTTTAAACAAACCATAACCTTTATTTCATCAATAAAGGTTTAAAAAGCTTTACGTAGATTATCAAATAATGATAATCTAAAATATCCTGTTTACACACGACCATTACATAATGGTTTACAATACAAATATGTTACAACAAAATAAGTTTCTTGAATGCAGTTTTTACACAATATCATACAAGCATGGACTCCAAATCTTGTCCTTATTTAAGTATGCGACAGCGGAAGCTCTTAATAATCACCTGAGAATAAACATGCTTAAAACGTCAACAAAAATGTTGGTGAGTTATAGGTTTAACCTATATATATCAAATCGTAACAATAGACCACAAGATTTCATATTTCAATACACATCCCATACATAGAGATAAAAATCATTCATATGGTGAACACCTGGTAACCGACAATAACAAGATGCATATATAAGAATAGCCCCATCATTCCGGGACACCCTTCGGATATGATATAAATTTCGAAGTACTAAAGCATCCGGTACTTTGGATGGGGTTTGTTAGGCCCAATAGATCTATCTTTAGGATTCGCGTCAATTAGGGTGTCTGTTCCCTAATTCTTAGATTACCAGACTTAATAAAAAGGGGCATATTCGATTTCGATAATTCAACCATAGAATGTAGTTTCACATACTTGTGTCTATTTTGTAAATCATTTATAAAACCTGCATGTATTCTCATCCCAAAAATATTAGATTTTAAAAGTGGGACTATAACTCACTTTCACAGATTTTTACTTCGTCGGGAAGTAAGACTTGGCCACTGTTGATTCACGAACCTATAACAATATATACATATATATTAAAGTATGTTCAAAATATATTTACAACACTTTTAATATATTTTGATGTTTTAAGTTTATTAAGTCAGCTGTCCTCGTTAGTAACCTATAACTAGTTGTCCACAGTTAGATGTACAGAAATAAATCGATAAATATTATCTTGAATCAATCCACGACCCAGTGTATACGTATCTCAGTATTGATCACAACTCAAACTATATATATTTTGGAATCAACCTCAACCCTGTATAGCTAACTCCAACATTCACATATAGAGTGTCTATGGTTGTTCCGAAATATATATAGATGTGTCGACATGATAGGTCGAAACATTGTATACGTGTCTATGGTATCTCAAGATTACATAATATACAATACAAGTTGATTAAGTTATGGTTGGAATAGATTTGTTACCAATTTTCACGTAGCTAAAATGAGAAAAATTATCCAATCTTGTTTTACCCATAACTTCTTCATTTTAAATCCGTTTTGAGTGAATCAAATTGCTATGGTTTCATATTGAACTCTATTTTATGAATCTAAACAGAAAAAGTATAGGTTTATAGTCGGAAAAATAAGTTACAAGTCGTTTTTGTAAAGGTAGTCATTTCAGTCGAAAGAACGACGTCTAGATGACCATTTTAGAAAACATACTTCCACTTTGAGTTTAACCATAATTTTTGGATATAGTTTCATGTTCATAATAAAAATCATTTTCTCAGAATAACAACTTTTAAATCAAAGTTTATCATAGTTTTTAATTAACTAACCCAAAACAGCCCGCGGTGTTACTACGACGGCGTAAATCCGGTTTTACGGTGTTTTTCGTGTTTCCAGGTTTTAAATCATTAAGTTAGCATATCATATAGATATAGAACATGTGTTTAGTTGATTTTAAAAGTCAAGTTAGAAGGATTAACTTTTGTTTGCGAACAAGTTTAGAATTAACTAAACTATGTTCTAGTGATTACAAGTTTAAACCTTCGAATAAGATAGCTTTATATGTATGAATCGAATGATGTTATGAACATCATTACTACCTTAAGTTCCTTGGATGAACCTACTGGAAAAGAGAAAAATGGATCTAGCTTCAATGGATCCTTGGATGGCTCAAAGTTCTTGAAGGAAAATCATGACACGAAAACAAGTTCAAGTAAGATCATCACTTGAAATAAGATTGTTATAGTTATAGAAATTGAACCAAAGTTTGAATATGATTATTACCTTGTATTAGAATGATAACCTACTGTAAGAAACAAAGATTTCTTGAGGTTGGATGATCACCTTACAAGATTGGAAGTGAGCTAGCAAACTTGAAAGTATTCTTGATTTTATGAAACTAGAACTTTTGGAATTTATGAAGAACACTTAGAACTTGAAGATAGAACTTGAGAGAGTTCAATTAGATGAAGAAAATTGAAGAATGAAAGTGTTTGTAGGTGTTTTTGGTCGTTGGTGTATGGATTAGATATAAAGGATATGTAATTTTGTTTTCATGTAAATAAGTCATGAATGATTACTCATATTTTTGTAATCTTATGAGATATTTCATGCTAGTTGCCAAATGATGGTTCCCACATGTGTTAGGTGACTCACATGGGCTGCTAAGAGCTGATCATTGGAGTGTATATACCAATAGTACATACATCTAAAAGCTGTGTATTGTACGAGTACGAATACGGGTGCATACGAGTAGAATTGTTGATGAAACTGAACGAGAATGTAATTGTAAGCATTTTTGTTAAGTAGAAGTATTTTGATAAGTGTATTGAAGTCTTTCAAAAGTGTATAAATACATATTAAAACACTACATGTATATACATTTTAACTGAGTCGTTAAGTCATCGTTAGTCGTTACATGTAAGTGTTGTTTTGAAACCTTTAGGTTAACGATCTTGTTAAATGTTGTTAACCCAATGTTTATAATATCAAAAGAGATTTTAAATTATTATATTATCATGATATTATGATGTACGAATATCTCTTAATATGATATATATACATTAAATGTCGTTACAACGATAAACGTTACATATATGTCTCGTTTCAAAATCATTAAGTTAGTAGTCTTGTTTTTACATATGTAGTTCATTGTTAATATAATTAATGATATGTTTACTTATCATAATATCATGTTAACTATATATATAACCATATATATGTCATCATATAGTTTTTTACAAGTTTTAACGTTCGTGAATCACCGGTCAACTTGGGTGGTCAATTGTCTATATGAAACCTATTTCAATTAATCAAGTCTTAACAAGTTTGATTGCTTAACATGTTGGAAACATTTAATCATGTAAACATCAATCTCAATTAATATATATAAACATGGAAAAGTTCGGGTCACTACAATATATATAGTTAACATGATACTATGATAAGTAAACATATCATTAAGTATATTAACAATGAACTACATATGTAAAAACAAGACTACTAACTTAATGATTTTTAAACGAGACATATATGTAACGATTATCGTTGTAAAGACATTTAATGTATATATATCATATTAAGAGATATTCATACATGATAATATCATGATAATATAATAATTTAAAATCTCATTTGATATTATAAACATTGGGTTAACAACATTTAACAAGAT
Organism: Rutidosis leptorrhynchoides; assembly: GCF_046630445.1. Taxonomy (NCBI): domain Eukaryota; kingdom Viridiplantae; phylum Streptophyta; class Magnoliopsida; order Asterales; family Asteraceae; genus Rutidosis; species Rutidosis leptorrhynchoides. The sequence goes on along the minus strand of NC_092343.1, from coordinate 382,295,919 downwards.
CGTTAACCTAAAAGTTTCAAAACAACACTTACATGTAACGACTAACGATGACTTAACGACTCAGTTAAAATGTATATACATGTAGTGTTTTAATATGTATTTATACACTTTTGAAAGACTTCAATACACTTATCAAAATACTTCTACTTAACAAAAATGCTTACAATTACATCCTCGTTCAGTTTCATCAACAATTCTACTCGTATGCACCCGTATTCGTACTCGTACAATACACAGCTTTTAGATGTATGTACTATTGGTATATACACTCCAATGATCAGCTCTTAGCAGCCCATGTGAGCACCTAACACATGTGGGAACCATCATTTGGCAACTAGCATGAAATATCTCATAAAATTACAAAAATATGAGTAATCATTCATGACTTATTTACATGAAAACAAAATAACATATCCTTTATATCTAATCCATACACCAACGACCAAAAACACCTACAAACACTTTCATTCTTCAATTTTCTTCATCTAATTGATCTCTCTCAAGTTCTATCTTCAAGTTCTAAGTGTTCTTCATAAATTCCAAAAGTTCTAGTTTCATAAAATCAAGAATACTTTCAAGTTTGCTAGCTCACTTCCAATCTTGTAAGGTGATCATCCAACCTCAAGAAATCTTTGTTTCTTACAGTAGGTTATCATTCTAATACAAGGTAATAATCATATTCAAACTTTGGTTCAATTTCTATAACTATAACAATCTTATTTCAAGTGATGATCTTACTTGAACTTGTTTTCGTGTCATGATTCTGCTTCAAGAACTTCGAGCCATCCAAGGATCCATTGAAGCTAGATCCATTTTTCTCTTTTCCAGTAGGTTCATCCAAGGAACTTAAGTTAGTAATGATGTTCATAACATCATTCGATTCATACATATAAAGCTATCTTATTCGAAGGTTTAAACTTGTAATCACTAGAACATAGTTTAGTTAATTCTAAACTTGTTCGCAAACAAAAGTTAATCCTTCTAACTTGACTTTTAAAATCAACTAAATACATGTTCTATATCTATATGATATGCTAACTTAATGATTTAAAACCTGGAAACACGAAAAACACCGTAAAACCGGATTTACGCCGTCGTAGTAACACCGCGGGCTGTTTTGGGTTAGTTAATTAAAAACTATGATAAACTTTGATTTAAAAGTTGTTATTCTGAGAAAATTATTTTTATTATGAACATGAAACTATATCCAAAAATTATGGTTAAACTCAAAGTGGAAGTATGTTTTCTAAAATGGTCATCTAGACGTCGTTCTTTCGACTGAAATGACTACCTTTACAAAAACGACTTGTAACTTATTTTTCCGACTATAAACCTATACTTTTTCTGTTTAGATTCATAAAATAGAGTTCAATATGAAACCATAGCAATTTGATTCACTCAAAACGGATTTAAAATGAAGAAGTTATGGGTAAAACAAGATTGGATAATTTTTCTCATTTTAGCTACGTGAAAATTGGTAACAAATCTATTCCAACCATAACTTAATCAACTTGTATTGTATATTATGTAATCTTGAGATACCATAGACACGTATACAATGTTTCGACCTATCATGTCGACACATCTATATATATTTCGGAACAACCATAGACACTCTATATGTGAATGTTGGAGTTAGCTATACAGGGTTGAGGTTGATTCCAAAATATATTTAGTTTGAGTTGTGATCAATACTGAGATACGTATACACTGGGTCGTGGATTGATTCAAGATAATATTTATCGATTTATTTCTGTACATCTAACTGTGGACAACTAGTTGTAGGTTACTAACGAGGACAGCTGACTTAATAAACTTAAAATATCAAAATATATTAAAAGTGTTGTAAATATATTTTGAACATACTTTGATATATATGTATATATTGTTATAGGTTCGTGAATCAACCAGTGGCCAAGTCTTACTTCCCGACGAAGTAAAAATCTGTGAAAGTGAGTTATAGTCCCATTTTTTAAAATCTAATATTTTTGGGATGAGAATACATGCAGGTTTTATAAATGATTTACAAAATAGACACAAGTACGTGAAACTACATTCTATGGTTGAATTATCGAAATCGAATATGCCCCTTTTTATTAAGTCTGGTAATCTAAGAATTAGGGAACAGACACCCTAATTGACGCGAATCCTAAAGATAGATCTATTGGGCCTAACAAACCCCATCTAAAGTACCGGATGCTTTAGTACTTCGAAATTTATATCATATCCGAAGGGTGTCCCGGAATGATGGGGATATTCTTATATATGCATCTTGTTATTGTCGGTTACCAGGTGTTCACCATATGAATGATTTTTATCTCTATGTATGGGATGTGTATTGAAATATGAAATCTTGTGGTCTATTGTTACGATTTGATATATATAGGTTAAACCTATAACTCACCAACATTTTTGTTGACGTTTTAAGCATGTTTATTCTCAGGTGATTATTAAGAGCTTCCGCTGTCGCATACTTAAATAAGGACAAGATTTGGAGTCCATGCTTGTATGATATTGTGTAAAAACTGCATTCAAGAAACTTATTTTGTTGTAACATATTTGTATTGTAAACCATTATGTAATGGTCGTGTGTAAACAGGATATTTTAGATTATCATTATTTGATAATCTACGTAAAGCTTTTTAAACCTTTATTGATGAAATAAAGGTTATGGTTTGTTTAAAAATGAATGCAGTCTTTGAAAAACGTCTCATATAGAGGTCAAAACCTCGCAACGAAATCAATTAATATGGAACGTTTTTAATCAATAAGAACGGGACATTTCATGTAATTGATTTAATACGCTTCCGGCATCAATTTCATTAACAGAACCATCACAATTAACAACCATCAGCTACACTACCGAAGAATCGAGGGAATAGATAACTGATTTATAACACAGTAAATGGAGAAGAAAAATGGTATGGGAAGTGCAATTGCCACTAAATGAAGAAGTTGAGAAAGAACTATTGTTATTGTAATACAAAGTAGTAATTCAAATTTAATGAAGATGATACAGTAAATAAATTGGATTTTAATTTTTGACAGTGGCAATCTCAAAACAGGCTTGTTAATAATAATAATTATAAGCACACATATTTATAACATTCCGAACTAACTAAAAATTAAATGTTTTCTCATAAGTACATGATGTGCATTCAAGAAATATGAGATCAAAATTTAAATTCAGATTCGTGAAAAGATAATGCATCTTACCTTTTAAAAGTAATTGCATATCGAAAAACTGAAGTTTTCGGGATCTCTCGATGAAGACTTTGAAGCTTTCAACAGATCTGCAAGTCTGATTTGAGAGATTTGAGCTGAAGACAGTAAAGCTTCTTTCTGCAAGTCCCATTTTATCAACAAGATGTATAACGGCAACTCTCATCTACAATGCATTCTAAAAAACACAATACAATACAAATCAATCATGCACCTATTTATCTTATTTAAAGGTTGTTTAGAGCATATCTATATGTACACATAATCATCTTGAAAGATGTATGTAAAAGTTTAGTAGAAGCATGTGTGTACAAATGTCATGTTAAAGTGATTAACTCAACAAAATTAAATAACACATCATAAATTTTGATACACTCAAATACATACTCAAATTACGAATGAAATCAAACCTCATTATAAGCATCCTTATCTTCATATCTTCATTGTCTCCACTCTTCAACACGCCACATTCTTCATTACAAAATTGTGATGACCCGAAAAATTTCGACTAATTTAAACCAATTCTCTATACGATTTATTATTTTGGCACGTTAAACAAAGTCTGTTAGATTGAGTCTCAAAATTTTAGAACTGTTTCATATATACAATTACCTTTGACTACTCTCAACGATTCATGAACAATTATATGTATGTATATATATATATATATATATATATGTACAAGTAAAAACGACTTTCCTACAATAAAACCCTAGTTGCTACAGTAACACACTATTTGCTACAGTAAACACTATTTGCTACAGTAAAACAGTGATTTGCTACAGTAACACACTATTTGCTACAGTAAACACTATTTGCTACAGTGAACACTATTTGCTACAGTGAACACTATTTGCTGTCGACGGACTAGCAAACAAAAACGGAAAAGGCGGCCATGCGATCGCATGGCAAAAACACTGAAAACTCATGCGATCGCATGAGCTACAGTAAATCGAAAAGTAATATAAATACGCAGTTTGTTCGACGAAGTTTTTCACATTTATCTCTTAATATTTATATTTTATATTATAATTATAATTTTAAATTTAAGTTTAATAATAATAAGGTATATACGAGGGTGTTTTTAATTCGGGTTTCAAACCGCTTTAAGCTAAGGAAATATTAGGTATTATTAGGGGTATTGTTCTTGAATCCAAGGCCAACCATACAGTCATCTACCATCATTACGTCTACGCAATTTGCCTACAATATTGAATCGCAATATTGAACTGTGAGTTTATAGTCTCCCTTTTTAAATACTTTAAATATTTTTGGGCTGAGAATACATGCAATTTATTTTAAACGCGATAAGACACAAGTACATACTAAATTCTACACTGAGTTAAACCGAAAATCCAACCGAAAATCCCTTAGCTTTGGTAACTAGTAGCTACCAGTACATAGGATATGGACTGGTGGGCGCGAATAATTGTATATGGATCCATAGGGCTTGACATCCCCGTCCGAGCTAGAGCGCTAGCCTTTTAACGGACGTATGTTATTTGAGTTTAAGACACGTTGGTTTGCGTGTATTAAAATGAATGGGGTAATTATCACTATAGCGTTAAGTTTAGTTACCAGGGTGCTCTGTTACGTAGAATCTATTGATAAACTTTTGATGAAATCTTGTGGTCTATCTTTATATATGTTTATGACTCGAGCAATTAAACCTATAACTCTCCAACATTCGTGTTGACTTTTTAGCATGTTTTATTCTCAGGTCCTTAGAATGATTCCGCTGTGATGTGCTTGTTGCCTGCATGGAGTCTCTCATGCTTTGTACCAAGTTTATTGCATTCAAAATAAAACTGCGTTGTGTAATAAATAATTGGACTGTGATGTCAACCTGTAAATTAAAGACTTATGTATTTCGGGGTTTTGCTTATACCTAAGCACTTACCCACATGTTTATAACTTTCTATGTTTAGAAAGTCACTTATTTTAATGAATGCAATATTTTATCAAAACGTATCATATAGAGGTCAAAACCTCACTGTGGAATCAATGATTAACGTGCCGCGTCAATAGCGATTTTGACGGGTCGTTACAGTTGGTATCCGAGCTTGAGGTCATAGGGAACCAGAAATTACATTAGTGTGTTTAACTGGTAATTGTTAGGATGCATTAGTGAGTCTGGACTATGACCATATTTGTTTTTATTGATTTTTGCTTATCATTTGGTCAAAAACATTATATGTAATATATTTATATGCTAACGTAATTGTTGTTTCAATTATGTGATAGATGACTTCTTCTAATCCTATCATTTTGTACGACTCGGAATCGGACACTGAATCTATTCTATCCACAACTGAAAAGGGCGTTCCAATACCTATTAAAGAAGAAATTGTGTTAGCAGGGGAATCTCAACTCCCGGTAAACCCAGAGGAGGTTCCAGCTCCACCCAACTCTAGTTTTCCGGAGCCACAGTATCGTTGGCATGGACCCATGATCCCTGGAGTAAACGAGGATCGTCCATTTCTAAACAAATATGGACATTGGTCCAGATATACCGCCGATGGGCGGGTTGTGCCGATTACGCCTGGCAGATTTCGGTTCATGACCACCGGTACATATTCTCGCAGTTCGTCATCATATTCTCCTACACATGACTCAGACAGTTTGTCATCAGACGAAATCAGTAAGGAGGAGGATTTCGCTAATGAAATAAAAGAGATCACTAAGGAGAAATTCCAACTTGCTATAGATAATAAAAACAACCACAATAATAAAAAATCCTTAATTATTAAAAAGGAACATGACCATTCGATCCGTAACCACCCTTATTGTATTAAACCCACTGAGGCAACGGGTACCTCAAAACCCCAACCAAAAATAAAATACACTGCCAGAATGTCTGTCGGACCATGTGCACACAAACAATTGGCAGAGAGAACCAAATGGGAAGAAGTTTCTGATAGTTCTGAATAAACGACCTCGCAACCATAAATCTTCCATGCGCTATTCTATTGCTTATGTGTGCTACTCTATCTTGTTATGTAAAATAAGCATATGTAAAATATCAGTATTGTATGGTATTGTATTATTTTGGTTTATTAATAATAAATGCATGGAATGATTATTTGTATTATTACTACTTCTTATTATTATTATTACATAATAATGTAGTAACTCGCTATAATTTTTCATAGTGGAATATTATTAGGATTTTAGTAGTTAATTCCTTGTACTAGCTATTATGTATGAACTTAACGGGTAGGTAATACCCTAGAAATAATTATAAAATGCTAATAAGAAGAAAAGGCTTTTATAATAATCGGTTCATATTATTAATATGCTACGATTAACTATTGACAACTCATTTTACCTATAATATTCTATATGATTAAATTATATCTGTTGTGTTTATTGAAGAAACATGTCTCAAATGTCGGATGCTGAGTTTGAGCAACTAGTCGAGAAACGTGTGAATGAAAGAATTGCTGCAGCCGAGGCAGCAAAAGCAACAGCCGAAGCAGCAGCCAAAGCAGCAGCCGTAAACACAAACTCACGAAACGGATGCTCATACAAAACTTTTCAAGGATGCAAACCACAGACGTTTAGTGGAACCGAGGGACCAGTCGGTCTAACCCGATGGTTTGAAAAGATGGAGTCCGTTTTCAAAATCAGTAATTGTGCGAACGGAGACAAGTCAAAGTATGCTTCGTGTACGTTGCAAGACGGTGCACTTACTTGGTGGAACAATTATGCTAAAGCAGAAGGAATAGATACGGCATATGATATCTCTTGGGAAGAACTGAAAAAGATGCTAATCGAGGAGTACTGTCCTCGAAACGAGATCAGAAAAATGGAATCTGAGTTACGTAATCTGAAGGTTATCGGCGCGAATCTCAATAACTATGAAAAGCGTTCCATGGAACTAGCCTTGTTGTGTCCCGAATTGGTGCCAAACGAGAAACGAAAGATAGAAATGTATATTGACGGTTTATCGATCAATATCAAAGGAAATGTTACATCGTCCAAACCAAATACGATGCAGGAAGCCATGACAATGGCACACCAACTCATGGACCAGATCACAGAGAGTTCGATTAAGGCACCAATTACCGAAGTCAAGACAACTGAAGGAAAGAGGAAATGGGAAGACTATAAGGGCAAAAGTACTCACCTGAAGAAACAAGAAACTTTTAAAGGTAAACAAGATGGGGCAACTGCAAGTCCAAACTATAAGGGACCTCATCCGTTCTGCAAAAGGTGTTACACACATCATGCAGGCTATTGCCAAGTGGTCTGTGATAAGTGCAACAAGAAAGGACATGTGGCGAAAGATTGTTATGCCACCGTTTCTGAAGTAAAGACAAAATTGACCGATGTCAAGAAATGTTATGGATGCGGGAAGTCTGGTCACTTTATAAATCAATGTCCTGATAAGGAGAAGAACAAAGAACCCGCACGTGGGAGGGCATTTAATGTTAGTGCCAGTAAAGCACGTGAGGATCCTAATCTTGTCACGGGTACGTTTACCGTTAATAATCAACTAGCTTCTATTATGTTTGATACGGGTGCTGATAGAAGTTATATGTGTAAAGACTTTAGTTTTAAACTAAAATGTGCATCATTACCTCTAGACGATAAATATACTATTGAATTAGCTAATGGTAAACTGATAAAAGCCGATAAAATTTGCCATGGTTGCGAAATGAATCTCGCTGGTGAAACCTTCAAAATTGATTTGATACCCGTAGAATTAGGAAGTTTTGATGTAATCGTTGGCATGGACTGGATGTCCAAAACAAGAGCGGAAGTTGTTTGCGCTGAGAAAGCAATCCGCATCCCTCGTAAGGATGAAACATCATTAATGATTTATGGGGAGAAGAACAACTCAAAACTAAACTTTATCAGCTGTATGAAGGCCCAGAAACTTATAAGAAAAGGTTGTTATGCTATTCTGGCACACGTAAAGAAGATCGATACTGAAGAAAGAAGCATTGATGACATGCCGGTTGTAAGAGAATATCCCGGAGTATTTCCAGAAGAATTACCGGGGCTACCTCCACACAGATGTGTAGAATTCCAGATTGATCTCATACCAGGAGCTGCACCTGTAGCCCGATCTCCATATAGACTTGCACCTTCAGAAATGCAAGAATTACAAGACCAGTTGCAAGAATTATCGGACCGTGGATTTATTCGTCCTAGTTTTTCACCTTGGGGTGCTCCTATTCTGTTCGTCAAGAAGAAGGATGGATCTATGAGAATGTGCATAGATTACCGAGAATTAAATAAATTAACGATCAAGAATCGGTACCCATTACCGAGGATTGATGATTTGTTTGATCAATTGCAAGGATCAAGTGTTTATTCTAAGATTGATCTACGCTCCGGATATCATCAGCTGAGAGTGAAGGAAGAAGATGTTCCTAAAACAGCGTTCAGAACCCGTTACGGTCACTATGAATTTTTAGTCATGCCTTTTGGATTGACTAATGCTCCAGCAGTATTCATGGATCTAATGAATCGCATCTGTAGACCGTATTTAGACAAATTTGTCATTATTTTTATCGACGACATATTGATTTACTCGAAAAACAAGGAAGAACATGAGCAACACTTAAGACTGGTACTAGAGATACTCAAGAAAGAAGAATTGTACGCAAAATTTTCGAAATGTGATTTCTGGTTACAAGAAGTACAATTTTTGGGCCATGTTGTCAGTAAACATGGAATTAAAGTTGACCCCGCCAAGATCGAAGCCATTAGTAAATGGGAAACACCGAAGACTCCAACACAAATCCGCCAATTCTTAGGTCTTGCTGGTTACTACCGAAGATTCATTCAAGATTTCTCTAGAATCGCCAAACCCTTAACTACATTGACTCAAAATGGAAAGAAGTATGATTGGTCCACGGAACAGGAATCCTCATTTCAGTTATTAAAGAAGAAGTTAACGTCTGCACCCATTTTGTCATTACCGGAAGGAAATGATGATTTCGTGATCTATTATGACGCTTCGCACCAAGGTTTAGGATGTGTATTAATGCAACGCACAAAATTTATCGCATATGCCTCACGACAACTAAAAAATCATGAAAAGAACTATACGACGCACGATTTGGAACTTGGAGCAGTAGTTTTTGCACTCAAAATATGGAGACACTATCTATATGGCACCAAGTGTACAGTGTACACCGACCATAAGAGTCTTCAGCATATTTTTGATCAAAAACAACTCAATATGAGGCAACGTCGCTGGGTAGAGTTGTTAAACGATTACGATTGTGAAATCCGTTACCACCCCGGAAAAGCTAATGTTGTAGCTGATGCCCTAAGTCGAAAAGAAAGAGTAAAACCTCTTAGGGTCTGAGCTTTGAATATTACAATTCGTACTGATCTCACAAAGCAAATTCAAGCAGCACAGTTAGAAGCTTTAAAAGAAGAAAACGAAAAAGGTGAAATGAGCAAAGGGTTAGAAAAACAACTTGAAGTAAAAGCCGATGGAACCATGTATTTTGCTGGTAGGATATGGGTACCAAGACATGGTAACCTAAGGCAACTAGTACTAGATGAAGCACACAAAACGAGGTACTCAATTCACCCAGGAAATGGGAAAATGTACCACGATCTCAAGAAGTTCTATTGGTGGCCTAATATGAAGACAGAAATTGCTACTTATGTAAGCAAATGTTTGACGTGTGCAAAGGTTAAAGCTGAGCACCAAAAGCCGTCAGGATTACTGCAACAACCAGAAATTCCGCAGTGGAAATGGGAAAGAATAACCATGGATTTCATTACGAAATTGCCAAGGACTGCAAGTAGTCATGATACTATTTGGGTGATAGTTGATCGTCTAACTAAATCAGCTCAGTTCCTACCAATAAAGGAGACAGACAGTATGGAGAAATTAGCACGCCTATATTTGAAGGAAGTAGTTTCCAGGCATGGTGTACCCATCTCCATCATATCTGATCGCGACACCCGATTCACATCACGTTTTTGGCAATCATTACAAAAAGCATTGGGAACTCGATTAGATATGAGCACCGCTTATCACCCACATACAGATGGTCAAAGTGAAAGAACAATACAAACATTGGAAGACATGTTACGGGCATGTGTGATTGACTTTGGAACCAGTTGGGATCGACACTTACCGTTGGCAGAATTTTCATACAATAACAGCTATCATACGAGCATCAACGCAGCACCATTTGAAGTACTTTACGGTAGAAAGTGCAGATCTCCTATCTGTTGGAGTGAAGTAAGAGAAAGACAACTTACTGGACCAGAAATTATTCACGAAACCACCGAAAAGATCATTCAAATACAACAGCGATTGAAAACGGCCATGAGTCACCAAAAGAGTTATGCTGATGTAAGAAGAAAACCGCTAGAATTTCAAGTGGGCGACAAAGTCATGTTGAAAGTGTCACCCTGGAAAGGCGTTGTACGATTCGGTAAACGAGGAAAGCTAAGTCCTAGGTACGTAGGACCCTTTGAAATCACCGAAAGAATTGGAGCAGTTGCTTATCGATTAAAGCTACCGCAAGAACTTAGTAGTGTTCACCACACATTTCACGTGTCAAATTTGAAGAAATGTTTAGCTGAAGAGGATGTCGTAATTCCTCTTGATGAAATACGAATTAATGATAAACTCCATTTTGTCGAAGAACCTGTTGAAATCATGGACCGTGAGGTCAAACAATTAAAACAAAGCAAAATACCAATAGTTAGAGTTCGTTGGAACGCAAGATGAGGACCCGAGTTTACTTGCAAATGTGAAGATCAAATGAAGCAAAAGTATCCACATTTGTTCACTGATATCGCTCATGAAACAGGTACTACTCAAAATTTCGGGACGAAATTTTCTTTAACGGGGAGGTACTGTGATGACCCGAAAAATTTTGACTAATTTAAACCAATTCTCTATACGATTTATTATTTTGGCACGTTAAATAAAGTCTGTTAGATTGAGTCTCAAAATTTTAGAACTGTTTCATATATACAATTACCTTTGACTACTCTCAACGATCCATGAACAATTATATGTATGTATATATATATATGTACAAGTAAAAACGACTTTCCTACAGTAAAACCCTAGTTGCTACAGAAAAAATTACTTTGCTACAGTAAAACACTATTTGCTACAGTGAAATCGTATTTTGCTACAGTGCTACAGTGCTATAGTGCTACAGTAACACACTATTTGCTACAGTAAAACAGTGATTTGCTACAGTAACACACTATTTACTACAGTAAACACTATTTGCTACAGTAAACACTATTTGCTGTCGACGGACTAGCAAACAAAAACGGAAAAGGCGGCCATGCGATCGCATGGCAAAAACACTGAAAACTCATGCGATCGCATGAGCTACAGTAAATCGAAAAGTAATAAAAATACGCAGTTTGTTCGACGAAGTTTTTCACATTTATCTCTTAATATTTATATTTTATATTATAATTATAATTTTAAATTTAAGTTTAATAATAATAAGGTATATACGAGGGTGTTTTTAATTCGGGTTTCAAACCGCTTTAAGCTAAGGAAATATTAGGTATTATTCGGGGTATTGTTCTTGAATCCAAGGCCAACCATACAGTCATCTACCATCATTACGTCTACGCAATTTGCCTACAATATTGAATCGCAATATTGAACTGTGAGTTTATAGTCTCCCTTTTTAAATACTTTAAATATTTTTGGGCTGAGAATACATGCAATTTATTTTAAACGCGATAAGACACAAGTACATACTAAATTCTACACTGAGTTAAACCGAAAATCCCTTAGCTTTGGTAACTAGTAGCTGCCAGTACATAGGATATGGACTGGTGGGAGCGAATAATTGTATATGGATCCATAGGGCTTGACATCCCCGTCCGAGCTAGAGCGCTAGCCTTTTAACGGACGTATGTTATTTGAGTTTAAGACACGTTGTTTTGCGTGTATTAAAATGAATGGGGTAATTATCACTATAGCGTTAAGTTTAGTTACCAGGGTGCTCTGTTACGTAGAATCTATTGATAAACTTTTGATGAAATCTTGTGGTCTATCTTTATATATGTTTATGACTCGAGCAATTAAACCTATAACTCACCAACATTCGTGTTGACTTTTTAGCATGTTTTATTCTCATGTCCTTAGAATGCTTCCGCTGTGATGTGCTTGTTGCCTGCATGGAGTCTCTCATGCTTTATACAAAGTTTATTGCATTCAAAATAAAACTGCGTTGTGTAATAAATAATTGGACTGTGATGTCAACCTGTAAATTAAAGACTTATGTATTTCGGGGTTTTGCTTATACCTAAGCACTTGCCCACATGTTTATAACTTTCTATGTTTAGAAAGTCACTTATTTTAATGAATGCAATATTTTATCAAAACGTATCATATAGAGGTCAAAACCTCACTGTGGAATCAATGATTAACGTGCCGCGTCAATAGCGATTTTGACGGGTCGTTACAAAAATTTTAAACACCTACTAAACACACAAACAACAACACAATTCCATTCCAAACCATCCACTCTATCTTTTCATTTATAGTACATTATAACAACACGACCATATCAACCAACAAAACAAGCTAGTAACATTTTGGGCGACTGAATATACCAAAAGAATCAACATATCACCTGATAATTTAGAACCAAGCCAAGACACCATCAAACTACCTCCAATCAAACAAAGAGAACTGGTCAACCTAAAAAAAGTAAACAAAATAAGGAAAATCGAATTGCACATACTACGTTCCCTGTTACTACATAAAGTTAAAGGCGAAATTAAAATAGTGGAGCATAAAATAAGTGGCTGTATGAAAAAATATCGTAAAGATAAGGATACAAACTAACCTTCACTTCAATTTGACCAAATAAGGCATAAAGATGGCCAAATAAGGCACATGTAGCCAGTTTATACTTTATATGAGAACATAGTAAAAAAAGAAAAGCTTGCAAGAACAAAGTAGGAATTTTGAATCACGACACATATAGATCTCAGAATCTCAATCTCAATACACTAATTAAAACCTATTTGATTTCATGAATCGATATCAGTTTAATGATCTAATTTTAATCGATATGATTACCTGAGTTAATAGATGTTAGGTTAAAGATTAAAACGATAACCTTCAAGCAATTGTCGAATATCGCTTAGTGATTTAAGAAGTTTAATCGATCAAAATTTGAGACTACATCAGAAACCGGAATTTCAACAACAATATCCGATTAATGTTGTTGTTAATTTGGTCTGCGAATCAGATGTAGGTGAAGGAAGAATGCATTATCATTTTTGATGTAGTCGCGTATTTTTTTTAGAGAAAATTAGGGTTTATATTTGTTGTTTGACAGCGAAGGTATATGCAATTTTGCAGACCCCCTATTTTTAACTCTGGAGGCCGTCTTTTTTTTTTATCTGAAGTTTTTTTTATTGTAAAATAAATACATTTATGACATCACTTAGTATGTCTAGAATTTTTTCTTTTTTCTTTTTAATTTCTTTTAAAGAAGGAAATAGATTATTTATGATGTCATCATTTTAATATTAAAAAAAAAACTATAGAAGATAGATATAGTTATAGAGTTTTTTTAAATCGAACACTGTACTTTTAAAAAGTATTTAAGAGAATATAGTAGCTTGAAAAATATTTATACAAAGCATAATTATTTTCTATTTTTTACTTACCCATCCATTTTCCTTGTTTTTCCCCAAAATCAAATCAAACCCTATGTCCTTCCCATGAAATCACTTCTCCCTAATTTTCGATCAGTCAATTAATTAACCGGCAACGGCCATGGGCGTTAGCATCCATCAACTTAACCAACACCTTCTTCGGGCTAACCAAATTGCATAATATAACCTCACTATTCACCAATCAATTTCAAACCATCACTTTTCGTAACCGTAAATTTACTGATTCCTTCCATTCACCAATTCGATATTTTAGAACTAAACATTCTCACGTTACCAATATGTGTCAGCAACGAAAACTCCAACGCAAAAGGACAAAAATTTCGATGTCCTCACGAAGATTCCGTCAGATAATCAAATTCTGGCCTACTGAATTCTTAGGGTCCGAAACTTTATAACTTCATATAATTAATTTGTACCTCAATTTGTAATATCGTAAAATTTGGTTAAGATACTTGAAAGTTTACGGTTTTGGTAGCGACGTTATTGAAGATCAATGGCGATTACATGATCAGAACCTAATTGTAACACCGTCCATTTTTTTTTTTTAAAACACAAAGGAAACTATATTACATATTAACAAGTGGTTAAATGCAATCTAAAAGGTGCTACGTTAATACAAAACCAGTTGTAACATAATAATATTTATAAACAGACATCGAGTAGGTTTTTCAAACATATCCATCAAAACAGCAAGCTCCTCCCAAAAACCCTAGCATACAAGTCTACCTTCGGGGGAGGAAGTGAGGGGTTAGCACAAAACTAAGTGAATGACACAGTCCTAACATGTATAAGCATATAGCATCAAGCTAGCCAATATACAAACAAGGTCACGATAAGAAGAGGATCGGCGGCCTGACCGGGCCCTTAACTCTAACTGATCAGGCTGGAGTATACCGATAGTTCCAATTTTTGTCTCCCTCGCATAGTATCTGGATGCAGGGGATGCATCATTCAACTATACTACACAAATAGTAATTCCTGAACCAACCACATAAATCATATCTACCTCTTGCCCAACTTACAAATTTATCCTAGCTACACAAATCATAGCTACTCCACATGTAAGCCAGTTACCGAGCTACACAAACCATAGATGATAATATCAACTACCGAGCTACACAAATCATAGCTGGCATTCCGGGTGGCCACAAAAAGTCACATAATATAGCACAGTATATCATATACTAATGAATCAGGTGAGTAAGTCAAGGTAACAGTAGCATAACCAGCTACTAAATACTTATAAACATTAGGATAGTCTCACTCACCAAAATACCGCAAGAACTCAAAAGTCTTATATTACCGAGCCTTCTCCTTATTTTTATCACCTGCGAATCATCACATACACATAAGTCAGTCCTAGCGTTATATCCGTTAATATACAAACGGGCAGCATAACGACTATATAAAAATACTTGATAAAATTTCACTGCCAAGGACCATCGATCGATCGTCATAGACATTCGACCGACTGTCATATCACCATCGGTCGATGGTCACACACCATCGACCGAATGTCTAAATAATATCCGTTGGTCAAAGGCCAAACACCCTCAGTCGATTGTCTAGTCCATCGACCGATCATCAACCACCATCGGGTGATGGTCAAAGACCATCGGCCGAAGGTAGTTATTCAGCAGCAACAACAGCTAAGGTTACGGGTTTCACACCCAATCTCACCAATATAGTTCTCAAACTTGTTTTTTACTCTAAAAACGACCATTCAACATTCACTACATAGTTTGGGTCATAAACCCACTAATTTGACACCCCAAACAACAACAAAACTAAGGATTTGATGCAAAATACACTTTTTATCAAAAAAACACACAAAATTCCACTTTGCAACTGATTTAGATCAGAAATCATTGGTAATTTACCTTATAACGATCTGTAGAATACAAGGAACAAGATTGTAGGACTTATTTGAGCTTAGGATTAACTTTGTAAATTAGGGTTTAGGAGAGTAATTGTAGTGTTTGTGTGTGTGTCTGATAGAGTGAAAAATGAGAAAAGTGAAAGAACATATACATACGCATAAAGGGTTAATAACCTACTCCGTACAACACACGGGTATTTATCAGTTATCTGAAACCTGTATCTTTTATGACTTATTCATTTTAAGTCCAAATCGCAAAAGGAAACCATTTCTGTGACCCATGTCACAAAGCAAATCTATCCACATGCCTAAATAAATAAGAAGCATAATATCACAAATAAACACACATAAGGGTAAAATGGTCATTTTATCTAGGGTCAACTTTCAGGCTGTTACACTAATGGGGTACCGAATTTTTTTTTTAAGTCTAATTATATTTGAATGCTATTTTAGTAGTTGTTTACCTTAAAAAAAAAAACTACATTACAATTTTGAAAAACATATTTTGTCCTAGTAAGTGTGAATTCAGTGGAATATATATAGGAAAATTGCCTCAACTCTCTTCTTAATCTTATTACCTTTTTTGGAGTCTAACCTACTGTTTATCTAGTGTTCTCTCGTATTTCAAATCAAGGCAACACACAAATTTCGGATCAAATCCAACGACGCCGGTGATTGGTGGAAGACCACGGTATCAGAAAGACAACAAGGGGGTGGTATTACAAGGTTCACAATGAAACTTCTAGCAACGATGGATTACGACCAATTCTAAATCCAAACACGAAGAAAAATGAAACGACGTTCTATATTACGAACCTACCCTAACGTATTGATCGGAAGGGCTTATGGAGTTTATGTAGATCGTATGGAACAATTGTGCATTCATATGTGGCATTCAAACGTTTGAAAATTGGTAGGCAATTTGCATTAGTAAGATTCTCAGAGGGTGAAGGATGCAGTCACTTTTGCCAAGCTGCTTTCGACAATCAAGGTTGAAGACACACAACTTTATGCACCAGTGGCTAGATTCCAAAAAGGTGAGGCTAAAGCATTTCGATCAAAGGTAGAGAATTATGATGGCCAATTTCTATAAGCTAAGTTTTCTCAATCATATACAACAGGCGGAATAAAGAATTTTATGGTTAACAATAAACATCATAAGGTAAATAGTGACAATGGTAATTCATATGCTAGAGTGGTTAATGATGTTGTCAAATCTGTTATTGTTCCTGTGGGTTTGCCTAAGAAGAAATAAGTATTGTTAGATCAAGATTTGGTACAAATCTTAAATCCTATGGAAACACTCTTGGTGAAGCTGAAGGATGTACATACAAAGATTGTGGTTTGTACTTTATGCAAAGAAGAGGGGTTTGAGGATGTGGCTATTCAACTAGTGGGAGGTTTATGGTTGTGGTTCATGTTTCAAGTGTGGGTGCTTGTGCAACGTTTAAATTAAATGCAACATTAAAGAATCTGTTTTCAGTTGTGAGACCAATTTCGAAAAACTTTGTGTTGCATTAGAGGCTCACATGGAGTGAAATAACATGCATGCAACAAGTGCTTTTTGGAAGGTAGCAAACCTCATCAATAAGTTGTATTTTTCAATAGGGATAATAACAATGCTTTAAGTTAGGGTAGAGTTTGTATTTCGACTAAGAATATGAATTTCATCAACAAGACTGTGGGGGTTATCATTCACGGGGTTGAATAGGATATCGGTATTCATGAAGTAGGTTATTGGAGTACAAAGATTAAGGAGGAAGGTGAAGATTATGACGATGATGTATCCACAATACCTTTTTTGGTTATGGAGGTTAATGAGGATGATGTTGAAGGTGAGTTGAGTTATGATAAAGTTAATGGAACAATGGGAAATAAATCGGTCAATGAGCAAATGGATAGTGAAAATACAGGAGGTATTAAGAGCCTCCTTCGATCCTGTGCCTGGTAATGATAAGTGTAGACGTGCTGTTTGGTTGTATAAGGAGTTAGAATCGATTTACAAAGCAGGTGCCACAATGGAGTTAGATGAGGGAAAGTGTTTCTCATTTAAGGTGTCAAGTGGGTGAAATTATGTTTCCTAAATGAAGCTTCTTTCGGTTAGTGAGAAGAGAAGAAAATGAGTATAGGTGAAAGAAATGTGCTACGCAAATAACATTTAATTTTTAGGCATTCAAGAGTCCATGATGTCTAAACTTGAAGTGTTTCGAATTAAGTCAATGTGGGAGAACTATGCATTTGATTACGCGTGTAGTCTTTCAAGAGGGTTTTCGGGGGGCATCATCTCGATTTGGGACACGAATTTTTTTGTGAAGGATTGTATTTGGTGTGATGTTAATTGTGCCATAGTCAAAGGGAAATGAGAGAACTTGAATGCCATTTTTCATGATTAATATTTATGGACCACAAACGACGGGCGTAAAAGCAGAATTATGGGCGAGACTTTTGTCATTCATTCGGGGTAACGAAGGTGTTTTCATATTATTCAGAGATATGAATGAAGTCAGATTTGTGAAGGAACGATTTGGTACGTGGACTGGCGCGAAATTGAAGATCTCAAAACCAGATTGTATGTAATTGTAGTTGCTACAGTTTGGCACATTTGGAGGTTCAGAAATAGTCAACTTTTTCATCGACGCCCATTATCTCGTTGTATTTTATTTGATTCTATTTGTCTTTATTCATTTAATTGGTATAGAAGTAGAGGCAAAAAGAATGTAAGTTGAAACGATTGGCGCTTAAAGCCATTGTAATGTGGTTCGCGAGTCTCTCCTAGCTCCTTGTTAGGTTAACCCGTTAGTTTTATTGATATATTTTTTTTAGAAAGACAACAATTTTATTAATAAATTAAAACTAGCAAGAACCTAGTAATTACAAAAATTCTACTTAAGAACTTCAACAAGCCTCACATCACCTCAATCCTAAAGGAACTAACACGATTCATATTACAATACATAAACCTTGAAAAAAATCAAAATGGTTATAATCAAACAATTTAAGAATCAACCCGACATTCAAATCAACATCACACGATACCACTTAAGGGCAATCATTTGACAGAAAGCTTGTAAACGGGTGAAAAACCAACCACGACCACCACACCACAATAACCAAGATGAAACCCGCTGAAACCTTAAACCAAACAGTTTAGAAGAGACAATCTATCTAAGTGGCTATATCGTGAAAAGTCAAAATGTTAATGGATATAGAAACTACGACCATAGACCACAACTCATATCCTAGACTATAACCACAAAATGTCTGAATCAACTCTAAAGCACGATTATGAAGATCATCAGTATCACATCAAATAACTCGTCGTATAAACACGAAACCACAATCTAACTTCTCGAGCATAAAACATTAAATAAATTGATCTAGCACCTTGATTACAACCTTAAGAACCTCATACCATACCTTCATCCCGACCACCCTAACACCATGACATATCACCTAAAAGGTAACTAAAACAACCCGAATATCACAACAAGGTTCATCGGTATCTACCACCTACATAATCAGTTGAAACCACTCGAAACTACTACTCGAATCACCCGAACCATTACTCAAAACCACCCAAAATCATCCACTTTCATTTATATTTTGTATAGAAGAACCACATACCTTATAAACACTTAGCAACAAAGATAACATGCTTTTATAGCGAAAACAACTATATTATATAAGATCTAAAATCAAAGACAAATAGCTAAATACGGTCAAAGAAGTGGGAGAAAATCCTCGAGCTACAAAACCAATATTAGTTTAATACTGATTTGAAGCCCCAAGTCGAACATAATTGGTAGATTGATGAACATGAGCACGAGGAGAGTCAATTCAAG
The DNA here is from genome assembly GCF_046630445.1 of Rutidosis leptorrhynchoides. NCBI lineage: Eukaryota > Viridiplantae > Streptophyta > Magnoliopsida > Asterales > Asteraceae > Rutidosis > Rutidosis leptorrhynchoides. The sequence goes on along the minus strand of NC_092343.1, from coordinate 382,276,320 downwards.
GCGCTAGCTTGTAGACAATTAATGGCACAGTTACGACAAGAACACAACCTAAAACAACCTAAAACCACCCGAAAGCACTTGAAACAGCTCGAAAAAACTCGAAACGGCCTTGAAAAACCACCCGAAATCACTCAAAACAGCTCGAAACAACTCGAAACGACCTTGAAAAACCACCCGAAATCACTCGAAGCCATCCGATGTCACTCGAAACCACCAAAATTCACATTAAAAAGCACCCAAGACAACCCTGTAAACCGATAAGGAATACCTGAAATCACCACCCGAAAACCACCTGACAATCTTAGCACGCCTCGACCTGAACAACCACCAAAAATCACCACCTTCAATGACCTTAAACTACCAAAAAAGACTACTAAAAACTACAATACGTAACGCAAGAAAAATTAACAAAGAAAAAAAACTGATGAGTAGAGTAAAAAGCATGGTTGCAAAAATCGGAAAAAATCGTCGAGAACTCGGCGAGAACTCGAAAATTCAATCCTGGCGAGAACTCGTTTGTGACTCGGCAAAAAAATCGGTCAACGCGTAATTATCTGTCAACGACCAATTTCTCGGAAAAATCGGTCAACTTCTCGGAAAAATCCGTCAAATCTAGGAAATTATCTCAAAAGTCTAATATTTATACATATATTTATTCAAAAATATATATGTATCTTAAAAGTCAACGAAAGTCAACCACTGAGTTCTCCCGAGTTCTCCAAGAACTCCTAAAAATTGTCGCGTCGAGAACTCCCCGAGTTCCGAGTTCTTCAAACTTGGTAAAAAGTATAAAAAGAGAAGAAGAGGTTTCCCCGGACCTCCGGCCAAGAGCGACGGCCGGAGAAGAATAAAGAAAATGGTACAACGGCGGTTGATTTGAGATATTAGGGTTAGAGTATTGAGAGAGAGGAGAGTGGAGCAAGGAATGGTAATTGATATATTTTGGCCGTTCAAAAAAGCTAAAATAAAGGAAAAACTATAAATTCAAAAAAAAATATGAGGTCATGAGATTAGTTTTGGTGGTGTCTTATATAATCTTAAAAATATTTTCTACGTTCAAATTTTAAGCTAATGGTGTCCCGTTACCTCATGGGTTATACACTAGATTCGCCAATGTTGATGCTCTTTGATCATATACAAAAAGTAGCCAAACTTAGCAATATTTTATTGACCAAATAAAAAAAATGAAAAGTAAAGAGTCAAGCACCTTGGATTGATTTTTTTTTCTATATATATTCGATCAAAATGTGATATTGATTTGGAAATGAGCGTTGAATTTTAGCAAAGGTCACTTTATATCGAGTTTAAATGTAGCGACAGTAATATTTTTAAAAAATGCATTTTAAGAAAACTACTAGTTAAAGACCCGCGATTTCGCGGGATTTTTGAAGGGTGACAAGATTATATTATATTGCAATATAAAGGGTGAAATCATTTATTAATATCATATTATATTGTATTTGTTATTTTACTTTGAATTTGGTTATTCAAACAATCTAACAATTGAAGATGATCAATATGAAGTTAATGTTTCTATAATAATACTATTTTTAACATATTTATATTGGCAATTTTTTTTAATATACAGAAGAATAAGATTAGACAAACATAAGATCATACATGTTAGTTGTTAATTGCAACTCGTGTTTAATGATAAGATCTATAGCATATCAAAATTACCATCATTAATTGATTGACATATCTAGCTTCAGAACTATTGAATTAAAAGACTAAATAAATTTTTTTATTACAGTTTACATTCATTAGCAACAATTTTACATCTTTCGAAAGTTAATAAATACAAATTCTCGTTAAACTTAGAATTAAATAACGAAATATACTTTTCACTGAAATTGAAATGGCTGTGTACCCACGTATGTCCGCCTGGTACAGGAAAGACAACTTGTCGGACGTGGAGATCATTGATGGGTTGTGCAGGTTGGTTTTCTTCATTCATTTACTCTGTATCAGATTCAGGACCCAATTCTTCATCACTTTGATGTCCCAAGTAAATTAAACCCGAGCTGCTGTCATTTTCATTATTTTCATCATTAGCGATAAGATTATTCCGATACCCGTAATGGACATCAATGTTGGTTTGGCCTGTGTGATCACCCGAACTTCCTAAGTTTCTAAAGCTGAAATAAAAACAGGTATAGTAATATTAACATTAACATAATATTGAACGAAACGTTGTAATTAGATATGATGTGTGTAGACAAAGGAAAATACCAGTTGATGCATATCAATATTCGTAATGTGTTTGATGCAAGATGGAAAACACATGTGTGGTGCCATTGTAAGTCGTTTAAGGTGGGTTGATGTATTATTTGTATGTGTAACTTCATCTTCAAACTTGGTCAAGCACATTTCTATATCATAAATCGTTAATTATTCAATAAAATAACGTTGACCAATATGTAAACTTAGTTGAAGTACTATAAACAAATGTATAAAGTGATAATTGTATTAAGTTTAGAGAAATACCATTTGTTTGTTTTGTGTGTGTGTGTGTGTGTGTGTGAACGATATGAACAATTAAACATGAAAGAGGGGTTAAAGTTTAGACCATATTGTCAAATTAATTGGGATTAGGTCATTTGGGTTATGTTTTTATATAATATGGGTTGATTGGAGAAGTTGTAATATTAAATTAATTTAATGGGTCAATTGGAATATATACAATTAAAAACAGAAAACAAATGGGTCAAAAGATAACTCAAATTGTAATTCAACTTTCAGCTTCATTAACATACCTCGCTCCTTAAACACTAAACCTAAACCCTAAATCTAAACCATAAACATACCAACTCTAAAATCTAAATCTTAAACGCTAATTAATAAACCCTTAACCCTAAAACCTAAACCCTAAATCTTAAATTCTAAAATCTAAACCCCAAACCCTAACATGTAAACAATAAACCCTAAACACTAAATCATAAACCCTATACACAAAACTCTAAACCCTAAACCCTATATCTAAAGCCTAAACTATAAAACTAAGCCAACCCTAAACTCTAAACCACTAACGCTATATCCTACATACTAAACCCTAAACCCTATACACTAAACCCTAAACCAGAAACCCTAAACCACCAACCCTAAACCCTAAACACTAAACCCTAAACCCTAAACACTTAACCACAAACCTTATACCCTAAACACTAAACCCCAAACATTAAACCCTAAATTCTAAACCCTAAACTCTAAACTCTAAACTCTAAACACTAAACCTTAAACACTAAACCCTAAACACTAAACCCTAAACACTAAACCCTAAACACTAAACTCTAAACACTAAACCCTAAACACTAAATCCTAAACCCTAGACACTAAACCCTACACACTAAACCCTAAACACTAATCCCTAAACTCTATGTGACGACTCGGGAATTTCCGACCAAATTTAAACTTAATCCTTATATGGTTTCGACACGATAAGCAAAGTCTGTAATGTTGAAGTCTCAAAACCTTTGAACTGTGTTTATGTATACATTTGACCATTGACAAATCCCGACGATTCACGAACAATTATTTGTAAATAAATATGTATATATACATAAATGTAATATATACAATAATTTGATATTATAAATTATAATTTAAACATTTAAAAATTAAATATGTAAAATATATATATATATATATATATATATATATATATATATATATATATATATATATATATATATATATATATATATATATATATATATATATATATGTATATATATATATATATGTATGTATGATTTCTAAAGATAATTATTATAATATGTATATATGTAAGAGATTATTACTTAATGTAAGCTACTATATATATAATTTTTAAATACTACATAATTAATAAATTGTATATATAAAGTGTAAATACAGGATAAAAATATAGTCGATATATTAACCATGTTATTACTTTCATTATAATACTAACACTGATATCAAGATCAATATCAGTTATATATATATATATATATATATATATATATATATATATATATATATATATATATATATATATATATATATATATATATGTAATCTAAATATTATCAGTTATTATAATTGTTATCATTACGTATTAGTATTAGTATTATTATTATTATTATTGGTGTTTCTATTAATCAGTATTATTATTAATATATTTGTTAATTACTAATAATAATTATAAAGATTTATATAAATCATAGGATTTGTTATCTGTAACTGTCCTACTTTATCTGATTCGATCCTTGTCCATAATCCCAGTACCAAATACGATTGAAATTACAATAACTTCCAAGAATCAGTTGAGGGTACCTATCATTTTATTTTTTTATTTCATCTTTTATACAGTGTTGGTACTTCTTGTCTGTTAAAGCTATTCGACCTAATACCAACTCCATCATTTACTCATACAGTCCTTTACTCTATCTGCAAATCCAATTTAAAACAGATTCAAAGAAGTCGCCTCTGTCTATCGTCTCTTTCTGTTTCTTTTTTTTTGTTTCGAACAAATTCAACAAAAACTATCGACAAACCATTGAAATTACATACAAGGTAATCTGTTTCTATTACAACCTTGATCATTATCATAAACCACCATTCTTAAACGTTTCTGATTTTTGTGAACCATACCCACGTCCACCATCCAATATACAACCCTAATACAATCTGCAAACCTTCTGCTGCTAACTTCACTTCTGTTTACTCGTGATCAAGTTACAACCAAACCATCACACTAAATATGAAGACTAGTTGTGCAACCCTTTATTTCCACGACCATATAAACCAAACATTTGAATGCAAACATTCATCTCACAAGATCACATACAACTAAATAACTCTAAATCTCCATCACCTTCACAACCACTATTCGACCACCAAAAATGAAACCTACTTGCAAATCACAATGAACCCATGACCACATACAACACCCTATACTGCATTTTTCTACAGTTTATTGGCCACCCATAACTCCAACAATTAACATTTATTAAATACCATCGACCATCACTGCATAATCTACGGCTGCTATACCCCTTTTGTTTTATATCGCATACGCATCACCATGCCACCCCAATCTCTTTTTTTCTTCTTTTTCTTCATGAATCATGATCAAACCACCACCAATAAATCGGGTAAGTTACAGCTGCCATTTCCTTTTTGCTACAGCTCCGGTTTTCCTTTTCTTCTTCACTGATTCTGTCGAGTAAAATTAAACAATAAATGGAGTAGAATATGCTTTATCCACTTGGATACTTTATATATTACTATACAATGCATACTTAAATAATATGCATTTGGAACAAGTGACATCCTTGATGGCCAACAAGTTGATAGCAATTGGTAAATTAAATATTGATTGGAATAAGATGGGGAGCCAACAAATACACGCACACACTTGTTTGCACATGTTAGTCGATCGGTTATGAGCTTAAATTAGTCTACATGGGCCATCTTTCTTTTACCTCGTGGCCAACAAAAAGGATGCAATTGGGGACGTGTTCGGTTTCTTTTTTTTATATATAATCACAACAAGTTTAAGTGGAGCATTATTATAAAGGTTATAGCAATTTGTCTAGTGATTATGTTAAGCATAATAAAAGGAAATGTGATACATGAAACATAAAGAGGATAAATGACGGGATTTAAATAAATGCAAGTGGACTGATGTCCGATATTTTTGTCCCCCACTTGCAAACTATTTCGGTGATGGTGGTATTACAAAAGGGAGAATCCAATATCTATTCATATATTTTTTTTTAAACTGAAAACTCAACTGGGCCGTGAACTAAGTAAGTTGGGCCGAGCTCATTTTGGGCCGAAGGAAAACTGGGCAGGCCGCTGTATTTGTTCTGTTATTTGATCACAACAAACTGATTGACGATATTGATATTATTGTAAGGTGATGATGTATAATGAGGCTAGGTATAAGATAAATACATATGGGTATTAAGTATTAACAGAAAAGCAATAAACGGAGTGTTGGTTGGAGGTATTGTGGATTAAGCAAGAGGTCTTGGGTTCAAGCCTGGGCATGGGCATTATTTTTTTTGAAAGCCTCTAAATGAAGGTAGCATTTTATTTTTATTATTATTTTTACTATTATAATTATTATGGTTATAAACTTATTAAAATTAATGACATTAAAATAAAGATGATGATAAAATAGATAGTGATATGATCCTAAAACTTAAAGTGATGAACGGGGTAATTAATAAGATTATGACTTAATTATGAAGTTGATAGGAAAATAAGAACGTATACAAGTTGTTTAAGAATTTTTAAAACATACTTATATATATACATGTCGCGTATATAAATGTATAAATGAAAATTTAAAATTTGTTAATATTATGATATAAACCTTGATGATAATCATGAAGGTTAATGTTATGATGATGGTTACAAGTTATATTAAATAAATAGAAATTCGATAAGAGTTGTAAACTTTTTTGATAATAATTATATTATAAATATGAAATATAAGAATTTTTAAATTTAATATAAATTTGTAATAAGAATACGATAATGGAAAAATATAAGTAAAATCATGATGGTATAATTATTATCATAATAGTTATTATTATTATCATTATTATTAAAAGTATTATCATTGTATTTTTATCATGACTATTATTATTTTAGTATTATTATATTATTTTGAAACAAACAAATGTTATCTATATAAAAATATACTACAAGTCAACTGTTATTACATACTAATATATTAATTAATACATTACCATTTATATTGATATAACATTAATTAAATTGTATATCTTAAAGTTATTATAAGTATAATTATATATCAAGATATTAATTTTAATAAATTATAAAATATAAGTAAACTTAGTTGATTAAATGAGAGAGGTGTTAATATATATGCAATTGATATAGGTTCGTGAATCCGAGGCCAACCCTGCATTGTTCAATATAGTCAAATGTATTTTTACTACAAAATACATTAGGTGAGTTTCATTTTCTTTTTTACCCTTTATATTTTTGGGCTGAGAATACATGCACTGTTTTAATAACTGTTTTACAATATTTATATGCGTGAGTTTCATTTGCTCCCTTTTTAAATGCTTTTGCAATATATATCTTTGGGACTGAGAATACATGCGCTATTTTTATAACTGTTTTACGAAATAGACACAAGTAATTGAAACTACATTATATGGTTGAATGATTGAAATCGAATATGCCCCTTTTTAGTCTGGTAATCTAAGAATTAGGGAACAGACACCCTAATTGACGAGAATCCTAAAGATAGATCTATCGGGCCCAACAAGCCCCATCCAAAGTACCGGATGCTTTAGTACTTCAAAATTTATATCATGTCCGAAGGAGGATCCCGGAATGATGGGGATATTCTTATATGTATATTGTGAATGTCGGTTACCAGGTGTTCAATCCATATGAATGATATTTTTTGTCTCAATGCATGGGACGTTTATTTATGAGAACTGAAAATGAAAATCTTGTTGTCTATTAAAATAATGGAAATGATTGTTATGATAAACTAATGAACTCACCAACCTTTTGGTTGACACTTTAAAGCATGTTTATTCTCAGGTATGAAAGAAATTTTCCGCTGTGCATTTGCTCATATTAGAGACATTACTTGGAGTCATTCATGACATATTTCAAAAGACGTTGCATTCGAGTCATCGAGTTCATCACGATCATTATTAAGTCAATTATAGTTGGATGTATTATGAAATGGTATGCATGTCGTCAACTTTCAATAAAATGAAAGTTTGTCTTTTAAAACGAATACATTGTTTGTAAAATGTATCATATAGAGGTCAAGTACCTCGCGATGTAACCAACTGTGGAAGACTTTGTCTGGATGGATTAGGTCGGGTCTCTACAGTTGGTATCAGAGCTGAGGTCGTAGCGAACCAGGTCTTGCATTAGTGTGTCTAACTAGGAGTTGTTAGGATGCATTAATGAGTCTGGACTTCGACCTAGTAGTTGTTAGGTTATATTAATGAGTCTGGACTTGAACCTGGTCTGCATGTCAAAAAGTTTTGCTTATCATTTCATGTCAAAAATTATCTGCTTATCATTCTTAGTCTAGACACATCTTACTGCATTGATTGCATGGATAGTGTATAGACAAATTCATATCTTAGCGTATCTGTTATCGTAGACTTTATCTGACACGTTTCCTTAATTTCTTCCGTAACCTACGGGATCTTCTGTACTATACATAGATATTCTATGTAATTATAATATCATCCGATATCCGAAAATCATTCCATACCGAAAATCCTTTATCTAACCATACAAGATGGAACTCGCAACTAGTTCAAGTTCTTCAGAATCCGACAGCTATTCCGACATGGAATCCCACTCAAGCTCTGAAAGCAGTGTAACCGGAATGGATCAACCGATTAGTCATCATCTATTCTGGATGAATTGGGGCTGGGTTCGTAGCCTACTTAGTCATTGGAGACAAGAAGAAGGTGATCCCTTCCATCTACCACATTGCCCTATTGGCGAAGAACCTGAAGCACTTACCGGCGAACTTGTACGAAACACCATTTTCTCTCTCATTTCCAGAATATCTCGTCACGATCATATATTATATCAAATTCTAGATCTGATTTATCCGCTCGTCCGAACCAACAATCACCCCTGCGTAATAGAAGAAGTCAATGAGCTTCGCGCTCGGGTAGTGGCTTTGGAGAATATAGTACGAAGGTTACAAGCACCAGCAGCATAACCAGTACCACCAACAGCAACATCCATATCCCACACCTCAAGCTCACAATATGTTCCACAAATATCAACATCATACGCACCATAGATACCAAGGAGTACCAACAACAATGAACGATGAAGTATTGCTCCATAACTTCATTAATATTCTGCGAAGAATATGTGACTCCTAATAGTTAACGATGAAGTATTGATCCATAACTTCATTAATATTGTGATGACCCGAAAATTTTTGACTTATTTAAACCAATTCTCTATACGATTTATTATTTTAACACGTTAAACAAAGTCTGTTAGATTGAGTCTCAAAATTTTGGAACTGTTTCATATATACAATTACCTATGACTACTCTCGACGATTCATGAACAATTATATGTATGTATATATATATATATACAAGTAAAAACGACTTTCCTACAGTAAAACCCTATTTGCTACAGTAAAAATTACTTTGCAACAGTAAAACACAATTTGCTACAGTAAAACACTATTTGCTACAGTGAAACCGTATTTTGCTACAGTGCTGCAGTGAAAACGAGTTTGCTACAGTGATTTGCTACAGTAAACACTATTTGCTACAGTAAACACTATTTGCTGCAGTAAACACTATTTGATGTCGACGAACTAGCAAACAGAAACAGAAAAGGCGGCCATGCGATCGCATGGCAAAAACACTGAAAACTCATGCGATCGCATGAGCTACAGTAAATCGAAAAGTACTATAAAAGGTCAGTTTTGCTCGACGAAATTTTTCATAATTATATCTGTACGTAAATTTTATAATTATAATTATAATTATAATTTTAATTTTAAGTTTAATAATAATAAAATATATTCGAGGGTATTTTTAATTCGGGTTTCAAACCGTTTTAAAATAAGGAAATATTGTGTATTGTTCGGGGTATTGTTCTTGAATCCAAGACCAACCATACAGTCATCTACCATCATTACGTCTACGCAATTTGCCTACAATATTGAATCGCAATATTGAACTGTGAGTTATAGTCTCCCTTTTTAAATACTTTAAATATTTTTGGGCTGAGAATACATGCAATTTATTTTAAACGCGATAAGACACAAGTACATACTAAATTCTACACTGAGTTAAACCGAAAATCCCTTAGCTTTGGTAACTAGTAGCTGCCAGTACATAGGATATGGACTGGTGGGCGCGAATAATTGTATATGGATCCATAGGGCTTGACATCCCCGTCCGAGCTAGAGCGCTAGCCTTTTAACGGACGTAAGTTATTTGAGTTTAAGACACGTTGGTTTGCGTGTATTAAAACGAATGGGGTAATTATCACTATAGCATTAAGTTTAGTTACCAGGGTGCTCTGTTACGTAGAATCTATTGATAAACTTTTGATGAAATTTTGTGGTCTATCTTTATATATGTTTATGACTCAAGCAATTAAACCTATAACTCACCAAGATTCGTGTTGACTTTTTAGCATGTTTTATTCTCAGGTCCTTAGAATGCTTCTGCTGTGACGTGCTTGTTGCCTGCATGGAGTCTCTCATGCTTTGTACAAAGTTTATTGCATTCAAAATAAAACTGCGTTGTGTAATAAATAATTGGACTGTGATGTCAACCTGTAAATTTAAGACTTATGTATTTCGGGGTTTTGCTTATACCTAAGCACTTGCCCACATGTTTATAACTTTCTATGTTTAGAAAGTCACTTATTTTAATGAATGCAATATTTTATCAAAACGTATCATATAGAGGTCAAAACCTCACTGTGGAATCAATGATTAACGTGCCGCGTCAATAGCGATTTTGACGGGTCGTTACAGTTGGTATCCGAGCTTGAGGTCATAGGGAACCAGAAATTACATTAGTGTGTTTAACTGGTAATTGTTAGGATGCATTAGTGAGTCTGGACTATGACCATATCTGTTTTTACTGATTTTTGCTTATTATTTGGTCAAAAACATTATATGTGATATATTTATATGCTAACGTAATTGTTGTTTCAATTATGTGATAGATGACTTCCTCTAATCCTATCATTTTGTACGACTCGGAATCGGACACTGAATCTATTATATCCACAACTGAAAAGGGCGTTCCAATACCTATTAAAGAAGAAATTGTGTTAGCCGGGGAATCTCAACTCCCGGTAAACCCAGAGGAGGTTCCAGCTCCACCCAGCTTTAGTTTTCCGGAGCCACAGTATCGTTGGCATGGACCCATGATCCCTGGAGTAAATGAGGATCGTCCATTTCTAAACAAATATGGACATTGGTCCAGATATACCGCCGACGGGCGGGTTGTGCCGATTACGCCTGGCAGATTTCAGTTCATGACCACCGGTACATATTCTTGCAGTTCATCATCATATTCTCCTACACATGACTCAGACAGTTCGTCATTAGACGAGATCAGTAAGGAGGAGGATTTCGCTAATGAAATAAAAGAGATCACTAAGGAGAAATTTCAACTTGCTATAGATAATAAAAACAACCACAATAATAAAAAGTCCTTACTTATTAAAAAGGAACATGACCATTCGATCCGTAACCACCCTTATTGTATTAAACCCACTGAGGTAACGGGTACCTCAAAACCCCAACCAAAAATAAAATACACTGCCAGAATGTCTGTCGGACCATGTGCACACAAACAATTGGCAGAGAGAACCAAATGGGAAGAAGTTTCTGATAGTTCTGAATAAACGACCTCGCAACCATAAATCTTCCATGCGCTATTTTATTGCTTATGTGTGCTACTCTATCTTGTTATGTAAAATAAGCATATGTAAAATATCAGTATTGTATGGTATTGTATTATTTTGGTTTATTAATAATAAATGCATGGAATGATTATTTGTATTATTACTACTTCTTATTATTATTATTACATAATAATGTAGTAACTCGCTATAATTTTTTATAGTGGAATATTATTAGGATTTTAGTAGTTAATTCCTTGTACTAGCTATTATGTATGAACTTAACGGGTAGGTAATACCCTAGAAATAATTATAAAATGCTAATAAGAAGAAAAGGCTTTTATAATAATCGGTTCATATTATTAATATGCTACGATTAACTATTGACAACTCATTTTACCTATAATATTCTATATGATTAAATTATATCTGTTGTGTTTATTGAAGAAACATGTCTCAAATGTCGGATGCTGAGTTTGAGCAACTAGTCGAGAAACGTGTGAATGAAAGAATTGCTGCAACCGAAGCAGCAAAAGCAACAGCTGAAGCAGCAGCCGTAAACACAAATTCACGAAACGGATGCTCATACAAAACTTTTCAAGGATGTAAACCACAGACATTTAGTGGAACTGAGGGACCAGTCGGTCTAACCCGATGGTTTGAAAAGATGGAGTCCGTTTTCAAAATCAGTAATTGTGCGAACGGAGACAAGTCAAAGTATGCTTCGTGCACGTTGCAAGATGGTGCACTTACTTGGTGGAACAATTATGCTAAAGCAGAAGGAATAGATACGGCATATGATATCTCTTGGGAAGAACTGAAAAAGATGCTAATCGAGGAGTACTGTCCTCGAAACGAGATCAGAAAAATGGAATCTGAGTTACGTAATCTGAAGGTTATCGGCGCGAATCTCAATAACTATGAAAAGCGTTTCATGGAACTAGCCTTGTTGTGTCCCGAATTGGTGCCAAATGAGAAACGAAAGATAGAAATGTATATTGACGGTTTATCGATCAATATCAAAGGAAATGTTACATCGTCCAAACCGAATACGATGCAGGAAGCCATGACAATGGCACACCAACTCATGGACCAGATCACAGAGAGTTCGATTAAGGCACCAATTACCGAAGTCAAGACAACTGAAGGAAAGAGGAAATGGGAAGACTATAAGGGCAAAAGTACTCACCTGAAGAAACAAGAAACTTTTAAAGGTAAACAAGATGGGGCAACTGCAAGTCCAAACTATAAGGGACCCCATCCGTTCTGCAAAAGATGTTACACACATCATGCAGGTTATTGTCAAGTGGTCTGTGATAAGTGCAACAAGAAAGGACATGTGGCGAAAGATTGGTATGCCACCGTTTCTGAAGTAAAGAAAAAACTGACCGATGTCAAGAAATGTTTTGGATGCAGGAAGTCTGGTCACTTTATAAATCAATGCCCTGATAAGGAGAAGAACAAAGAACCCGCACGTGGGAGGGCATTTAATGTTAGTGCCAGTAAAGCACGTGAGGATCCTAATCTTGTCACGGGTACGTTTACCGTTAATAATCAACTAGCTTCTATTATGTTTGATACGGGTGCTGATAGAAGTTATATGTGTAAAGACTTTAGTTTTAAACTAAAATGTGCATCATTACCTCTAGACGATAAATATACTATTGAATTAGCTAATGGTAAACTGATAAAAGCCGATAAAATTTGCCATGGTTGCGAAATGAATCTCGCTGGTGAAACCTTCAAAATTGATTTGATACCCGTAGAACTAGGAAGTTTTGACGTAATCGTTGGCATGGACTGGATGTCCAAAACAAGAGCGGAAGTTGTTTGCGCTGAGAAAGCAATCCGCATCCCTCGTAAGGAAGAAACGTCATTAATGATTTATGGGGAGAAGAGCAACTCAAAGCTGAACTTTATCAGCTGTATGAAGGCCCAGAAACTTATAAGAAAAGGTTGTTATGCTATTCTGGCACACGTAAAGAAGATCGATACTGAAGAAAGAAGCATTAATGGCATGCCGGTTGTAAGAGAATATCCCGGAGTATTTCCAGAAGAATTACCGGGGCTACCTCCACACAGATGTGTAGAATTCCAGATTGATCTCATACCAGGAGCTGCACCTGTAGCCCGATCTCCATATAGACTTGCACCTTCAGAAATGCAAGAATTACAAGACCAGTTGCAAGAATTATCGGACCGTGGATTTATTCGTCCTAGTTTTTCACCTTGGGGTGCTCCTATTCTGTTCGTCAAGAAGAAGGATGGATCTATGAGAATGTGCATAGATTACCGAGAATTAAATAAATTAACGATCAAGAATCGGTACCCATTACCGAGGATTGATGATTTGTTTGATCAATTGCAAGGATCAAGTGTTTATTCTAAGATTGATCTACGCTCCGGATATCATCAACTGAGAGTGAAGGAAGAAGATGTTCCTAAAACCGCGTTCAGAACCCGTTACGGTCACTATGAGTTTCTAGTCATGCCTTTTGGATTAACTAATGCTCCAGCAGTATTCATGGATCTAATGAATCGCATCTGTAGACCGTATTTAGACAAATTTGTCATTGTTTTTATCGACGACATATTGATTTACTCGAAGAACAAGGAAGAACATGAGCAACACTTAAGACTGGTACTGGAGATACTCAAGAAAGAAGAATTGTATGCAAAATTTTCGAAGTGTGATTTCTGGTTACAAGAAGTACAATTTTTGGGCCATGTTGTCAGTAAACACGGAATTAAAGTTGACCCCGCCAAGATCGAAGCCATTAGTAAATGGGAAACCCCGAAGACTCCAACACAAATTCGCCAATTCTTAGGTCTTGCTGGTTACTACAGAAGATTCATTCAAGATTTCTCTAGAATCGCCAAACCCTTAACTGCATTGACTCAAAAGGGAAAGAAGTATGATTGGTCCACGGAACAGGAATCCTCATTCCAGTTATTAAAGAAGAAGTTAACGTCTGCACCCATTTTGTCATTACCGGAAGGAAATGATGATTTCGTGATCTATTGTGATGCTTCATGCCAAGGTTTAGGATGTGTATTAATGCAACGCACAAAAGTCATCGCATATGCCTCACGACAACTAAAAATTCATGAAAAGAACTATACGACGCACGATTTGGAACTTGGAGCAGTAGTTTTTGCACTCAAAATATGGAGACACTATCTATATGGCACCAAGTGTACAGTGTACACCGACCATAAGAGTCTTCAGCATATTTTTGATCAAAAACAACTCAATATGAGGCAACGTCGCTGGGTAGAGTTGTTAAACGATTACGATTGTGAAATCCGTTACCACCCCGGAAAAGCTAATGTTGTAGCTGATGCCCTAAGTCGAAAAGAAAGAGTAAAACCTCTTAGGGTCCGAGCTTTGAATATTACAATTCGTACTGATCTCACAAAGCAAATTCAAGCAGCACAGTTAGAAGCTTTAAAAGAAGAAAACGAAAAAGGTGAAATGAGCAAAGGGTTAGAAAAACAACTTGAAGTAAAAGCCGATGGAACCCTGTATTTTGCTGGTAGGATATGGGTACCAAGACATGGTAACCTAAGGCAACTAGTACTAGATGAAGCACACAAAACGAGGTACTCAATTCACCCAGGAAATGGGAAAATGTACCACGATCTCAAAAAGTTCTATTGGTGGCCTAATATGAAGACAGAAATTGCTACTTATGTAAGCAAATGTTTGACGTGTGCAAAGGTTAAAGCTGAGCACCAAAAGCTGTCAGGATTACTGCAACAACCAGAAATTCCGCAGTGGAAATGGGAAAGAATAACCATGGATTTCATTACGAAATTGCCAAGGACTGCAAGTAGTCATGATACTATTTGGGTGATAGTTGATCGTCTAACTAAATCAGCTCACTTCCTACCAATAAAGGAGACAGACAGTATGGAGAAATTAGCACGCCTATATTTGAAGGAAGTAGTTTCTAGGCATGGTGTACCCATCTCCATCATATCTGATCGCGACACCCGATTCACATCACGTTTTTGGCAATCATTACAAAAAGCATTGGGAACTCGATTAGATATGAGCACCGCTTATCACCCACAGACAGATGGTCAAAGTGAAAGAACAATACAAACATTGGAAGACATGTTACGGGCATGCGTGATTGACTTTGGAACCAGTTGGGATCGACACTTACCGTTGGCAGAATTTTCATACAATAACAGCTATCATACGAGCATCAACGCAGCACCATTTGAAGCACTTTACGGTAGAAAGTGCAGATCTCCTATCTGTTGGAGTGAAGTAGGAGAAATACAACTTACTGGACCAGAAATTATTCATGAAACCACCGAAAAGATCATTCAAATACAACAGCGATTGAAAACGGCCATGAGTCGCCAAAAGAGTTATGCTGATGTAAGAAGAAAACCGCTAGAATTTCAAGTGGGCGACAAAGTCATGTTGAAAGTGTCACCCTGGAAAGGCGTTGTACGATTCGGTAAACGAGGAAAGCTAAGTCCTAGGTATGTAGGACCCTTTGAAATCACCGAAAGAATTGGAGCAGTTGCTTATCGATTAAAGCTACCGCAAGAACTTAGTAGTGTTCACGACACATTTCATGTGTCAAATTTGAAGAAATGTTTAGCTGAAGAGGATGTCGTAATTCCTCTTGACGAAATACGAATTAATGATAAACTCCATTTTGTCGAAGAACCTGTTGAAATCATGGACCGTGAGGTCAAACAATTAAAACAAAGCAAAATACCGATAGTTAGAGTTCGTTGGAACGCAAGACGAGGACCCGAGTTTACTTGGGAACGTGAAGATCAAATGAAGCAAAAGTATCCACATTTGTTCACTGATATCGCTCATGAAACAGGTACTACTCAAAATTTCGGGACGAAATTTTCTTTAACGGGGAGGTACTGTGATGACCCGAAAATTTTTGACTTATTTAAACCAATTCTCTATACGATTTATTATTTTAACACGTTAAACAAAGTCTGTTAGATTGAGTCTCAAAATTTTAGAACTGTTTCATATATACAATTACCTATGACTACTCTCGACGATTCATGAACAATTATATGTATGTATATATATATATACAAGTAAAAACGACTTTCCTACAGTAAAACCCTATTTGCTACAGTAAAAATTACTTTACTACAGTAAAACACAATTTGCTACAGTAAAACACTATTTGCTTGTAACGACCCGGAAATTTCCGACCAAATTTAAACCTTATCCTTTATATGTTTCCGACACGATAAGCAAAAACCCTAATGTTGAGTCTAGAAAGTTTGAAATCTCTATTTGGATAATCAGTTACCCTTTGACCATGCCCGACGATTCACGAACAACTATTTGTAAATTGATACATATATATTTAAATATGTAAATATATATAATTTGAAATATTATTCGATTAAGTTGTTATTATTACATTCATTACTATTATTATTATTATAATTATCATTATTATTATAGTTAACAAATATTATTAAATTTAATATATATATATATATTTTTTTTTTTTCTTTCAACTTTTGTTATTATTAATATAATTATAATTATCTTTATTATTATTATTATTATTTTTATGATATTGCAAGTATTATACTTTTAATATATTATTAGTTATTAATTAATATTAATACAAATGTTAAATCAGATATAATTGGATTTAGTTACCTATCGTGATCAACTTTAATTATTTGTATTATTAATAGTATTAAGATTAATATAATTATATTAGTTAAAAAAAATATATATATATAAATACATATGTATATAATTATAAACACGTTTTTTTTATATATAAATAAATACTATAAAATTTACCTCCTTTTCCAATCTGTACATGGTTTTTGCCCCCAAAATGAACTACAGATCGCATAATATTTCTGAATGCAACCAAAAGTAGTTAACTATCCTAATCTGTTTTATATTTTTTTGTTTCTTTCAAATACTGTTCTTGTTAATAGGAATGAAAATGATACCTCATGTTCTATTTAACGAATAATTCATGTTATTAAAGGAGTCGAATTCTTTTAGACACTTAATTATACACACAGACTATTCTACTGCAACTTCACAAATTAAAAACATAAAGACATAAAAAGAAAACTGAGTCGTTTCCCTCTGTTCTTCTTCTTTTTAGTTATATCTCGAATTCCAGTCTTATTCACAAATCTAATAATGCAATTCTGTTAGAAAGGGTTCGTTTAATCTATCTGTAAATTCCTAAGTCTTAATTTTTACTAACGAATTCGAATTTTGAAAACAAAGATTTTGAAATAAAAGTAAATCGATCGTTCATTGATCAAATTCTTGTTCATGTTTAGTTTCCAGGTCCAATTGTTGTGTGAGAAAGTTTTTAGGAGTTATTTGGAAGACAATTCATATTACATCTTTTCGCTATAACATTATAAATTGTAAAAATCAAATTTTTTTTTTCTTTAAAACCCGTCGCTACTAGCTGCTGGGGTTGTTTAATTTTTTTTTTCGTTTTTGTTTTTATAATCAGTTCAAGTGTAACAGAGGTTGATTAGGAATAGTTTGAAAGTTCTAATACTGATTAGATGAGTGATTTTCGTTTTTGGTATTGATCCATAAGTCGACTAAGTTTGAAGATGGAGAAGAAGGAAAGAAAGAACACAGAAAAAGAAATAAATAACCTGAGTGGCGAATATAATCAGGAAATGGGCAACAGCCCAAATGGTTAAGAGCGTTTATGGGATATGGGAGGTCGCGGGTTCGATCCCGGCTCCAGTCAGTTTTTTTTTGAAAATGCTCTATGTTTGAGGTAGTCCTTATATATTATTATTATTATTATTATTATTATTATTATTATTATTATTGGTGAAAGGATTATCATTATAGATATTATAGTTATTACTAATATTACTGTTATCATTAAAATTATTAAAATTGCTATCATAATTATCTTTAACAGTAAAAATTAGTATTTTTACAAATTACTATTATTATTATTATTACCAATATTATCACTAATAGAATTAGCAACATTATTATCTTTATTAGTAATATTATGTACTATAATTATTATCACTTTTACTATTATTAATATTACTCTAGTATTATTATAACTATTATTTTGCAAACAAAAGATTATTTGAAAATATATAAATAAGTACATTTAAGATATATATAAAATAAAAATATAATAAAGTAAATAAATTATTGATAAAAATTACATCATTAATAATAATATATAAATCCGTTCGATCATGATTACATGTTTTAATAAATATCTAAATGATATAGGTTCGTGAATCTGAGGCCAACCTTATACTTGATCAATGATGTTATATGTATTTTTACTACAAAATACAGTATGGTGAGTATATAGTCCCACTTTTAAACTCTAAATATTTCGGGATGAGAATACATGTATTTTATGTTTTACGATATGGACACAAGTAACTGAAAAAAATATATTCTACGTTGAGTTGTACCACTGGCATACTTCCCTGTAGCTTGGTAACTGTTATTTACAGCGGTATTGTAAACGCGAATCCTGTTGATAGATCTATCGGGCCTGACAACCCCAACCGGACTGGACGACCAGTATTCAACGGTTGCACAGTACTTCGTTTCGTGACTACACCTTGGTACGGTGTAGTAAGATTTCATAATAAAGGGAATATGCGACGTGATTAAATGTTAAGTATGGTTACCAAGTGCTCAACCACTTAGAATATTTTTATTAAAATGTTTACATATGAAATCTTGAGGTCCATAGTTATAACGCTGCTAGCACCAAACCTATATATCTCACCAACTTTATGTTGACAATTTAAAGCATGTTATTCTCAGGTACGAATTAAGTCTTCCGCTGTGCAATAGCTCATTATAAGGACCTTACATGGAGTCGATCATCGCGATGGAACCAACTGTTGAAGATTCCGTCCGGGAGGATTAGTAGCGGACCTTTCAGTTGGTATCAGAGCGGTGGTCTTAGTGAACCAGGTCTTGCATTAGTGTGTCTGACTAGTAGTTGTTAGAATACATTAATGAGTCTGGACTTTGACCGTGTCTATATGTCAAAAGTTTTGCTTATCATATTTAGTCGGAAATCATCTGCTTATCATCCTTAGAAAATTGCTTGCCTATCATTCTTAAGTCTAGACATGCTCTACTGCATTTAGTACGTCGATAGTGTATAGACGAAATTCATTTCTTAGCGTATCTGATAATTCCTATCTTGGCGTATCTGTAGATTTGCCTGATACATGCCGTAACATCCTTTGTAGCCTACGAAATCTTTAGTATTACATATAGATATTCTATATAGTTAGGATATCATCCGATATCCGAAAATCGTTTCACATTGAAGATCCTTTCCATTCATCCAATTACCTCTTGACGATGAACTTGAAAGCACTTACCGGCGAACCTGTTCAAGAAACCATTTTCTCTCTCATTTCTAGAGTATCTCGTCACGATTATATACTATCCCATATTTCAGATCTTGTTCATTCGCTCACTCCAACCACCAATCATCCCGGTGTACTAGCAGAAGTTAACGAACTTCGCGCTCGCGTGACGGCTTTGGAGAATACGGTGCGAAGGTTACAAACACCAGCAGCAGCACCAGCAGCATAATCCGTACCACCATCATCAACACCGACAGTACCCATATCACCCTCAACCACAACCGCGTTGTAAACCTCAACATCGTAATCTGTATCTCGGATATCAGCCTCACACGCTTCAATATCACCATACTGTACTTCGAGTATGATTTTCGTTCTACATATCGTTCTACATCGATTATTTTTGTTTTACGTAACGTTTTACTCCATTCGATATGGCGATCATGTAATCTTTAATGTTTTAAAGATCATGTAATCTAGTGATAACGATAAATCAAATGAGTTTAATATCCTAGTGACTCATTAAATCCATAATTACATCTGAAGAAAATATATATGCAAGTATATTTTCATAAAGACCGTAATTAAAAATTCTTACGTACAAACTGTTAATGATGAAAATATTTTAACGGGTAGGTAGTACCCGAGGAATATTTAGATCTCACATTAATAAGTTACAGTGTATATTCTTCGAATCTGAATCAACGGTCATTTGCTATTCTACTTACAACCACCGATATTTGTATCTGTTCACCACCGAATAACCATTTTTATTCAAATTTCAAATTTGGATTTTTATCTATCAGAATCCAACAAGTGGCATAAATAAGAAACATTGGACAAATTAAAAATTGTTAGAAACACACGAATTAACTAATTGAAATCTGTTAAGGATTCCACGCTAACTGTTCCGGCTAACTGTTCCCAGCTAACTGATTAACATTTAATTTATCGCAATTTTATTTATCGTCATTTAATTTCTGTTATTTACTTTACGCATTTAATTTATTGTCATTTAAGTTCTGTTATTTATTTTACGCACTTTAAATAACGGGACACGTACACAAGGTTTCGACCTATCATATCGACCCATCTATATATATATTTCGGAACAACCATAGACACTCTATATGTGAATGTTGGAGTTGGCTATACAGGGTTGAGGTTGATTCCAAAATATATATATACTTTGAGTTGTGATCGACACTGAGACTGGTACACGGGTCACGATACGTATTAGTTAATTCAAATATTATATATTTAATTTATATATGAATATATTGGATCATTGTACAATCGGACTATTGGACTGCTAACTTTGGACAATTAAAATGAATTAAAATATTGATTATAACATATGAAACTAAACTAATCTTCAAGTTTGCCACTTGATTTCATCCTAAACCTCATTTGTATCTCGACGTTTACAATCCGCGTACAAACCTATCAGGATTCTTGAAAATACCTCAATCGAGAAGTTGAACCGACCGCACTTCATCTACAGAAGAAAAGATCTATACACATGAAAAACTCTTGAACCAAAAGTCATAGTCCAACATGTACCGCGACGAATTCTTTAGCATTTATTAGCAAAAACAACCTTACAATTCCTTTTCAAAGTAGCCAATTTTGTCACAGCTTCAGCAGAACAACTTCGACCTTTCATTCGAAAAAGTCTTATTATAACTTTGATATATGCGATTGGTTTTCCTCATCGTTACCGGGGAACCTTTCATACTCCGCCATGTTATCATCAGCATTTAATCATCTAAAAACACAATTCGCCCAAAAACACCTCGGATTGATAATCATTAAATGCAGAGGAAACAGTAAAATTTTAGATGGCCTAAATGGCCAAAAGTTTGATGATAAAGAAGGGAATGTTAGGAACGCTCGATAGAAAATTTAGTGCTGAAAAATGGATTGAGCTAACCGTGAAAGAAACAAAGAACAAATACAAGGAATGAACCTGCCTTCAAATAATGCAAATGATTCAGTGTCTGTTGAAACCGTCAGTATGAACCCTACTCCTTATTCTAAACTTTTTCAGATGATATTATTCATCATCATCTTATCTTTGATATTATAAGATATTTTCATATTTTTCGCTATACATATTCTCCATATTTCTAAATATATTTTCACAACTGTTCCTATCTGCAATCATCTATCTCCCCGTAATATCTGCGTTACAACATAAAAGAAACTGTGGTAGTTTCTAAATTCTGAAATCTTCAAGTTTAAAATATGAATGTTTTGAAGCAGTGTTGGGAACTGATGCGTGAATTAGTATAATATAATGAAACTTGATCAACTTCATTATATTACAGTAAGTCATGTTAAGTTTCTAATGGAATGTGATGATTCATAGTACCATCATCATATGCCATGTTACACGACTCTTATATTCTATCTAATCTTTAAACATATCAAGAAAATATTTTCTTGATGATTCGGTCTTTCCAGGATATTCTGGTAATTTGACAAATCAAAATTGTGCTATTACCAATTCTTTCTTAGAACATTAACTATATTCATTCCGAATTTCATACCTACGAATTCCGAACCATTGCTCGCTTGACTCAAGAACGGGAAGCGGAAACGAAAGCATGAAGCTCCGAAAAATAATGAAGGTATAAAACCCAACAACCACCCAGAAATTACGAACCGTGTATATCAATAGGTATTGCAACGTAAAGACACGGGAGAATTAAAAACATTATAATTCCAAGGAAATAATAGAAGTGAATAGATTCTTCTTGCGGCAGATGAAAGAGAAGAATGAAAGATATGAAAGTTAGAAGTATATCAAGGATTCGAATATGATGGAGCATATTGGAAAATATCTTTAAGTAAGAATTAAGGAGAAAGAGTAGAAGAGGTGGGATATGGAAATAAGGGAACGAAGGGGGTAGTTTTATAAGTGAAATATCCGACAAAGAAATCACAACAGATTTACCGCATTAAATCAAAGGAGATCCTGTTTCCTAAATCGCCGAAGAACCAAATCTTATTACTAAAGATTTTCTTTAAATCTCGTGAATTCCAGAAATCAATCATAATCACGTTATCGGTTAAAACAATTCCATATTCACTCATTTCATTCTTTTGTGATAAGTTTCACTCGTGCGCTTCACATGATCGAATCGTTTTATCCATATCTTTCAATAATGATAAAACTCTTTTATTACGTCATATTTGTCATGAAAACGTTCCTATTGTTATTTATGACAACCTCTACCAAATTTCGGGGACGAAATTTCTTTAACGGGTGGGTACTGTAACGACCCGGAAATTTCCGACCAAATTTAAACCTTATCCTTTATATGTTTCCGACACGATAAGCAAAAACCCTAATGTTGAGTCTAGAAAGTTTGAAATCTCTATTTGGATAATCAGTTACCCTTTGACCATGCCCGACGATTCACGAACAACTATTTGTAAATTGATACATATATATTTAAATATGTAAATATATATAATTTGAAATATTATTCGATTAAGTTGTTATTATTACATTCATTACTATTATTATTATTATAATTATCATTATTATTATAGTTAACAAATATTATTAAATTTAATATATATATATATTTTTTTTTTTTCTTTCAACTTTTGTTATTATTAATATAATTATAATTATCTTTATTATTATTATTATTATTTTTATGATATTGCAAGTATTATACTTTTAATATATTATTAGTTATTAATTAATATTAATACAAATGTTAAATCAGATATAATTGGATTTAGTTACCTATCGTGATCAACTTTAATTATTTGTATTATTAATAGTATTAAGATTAATATAATTATATTAGTTAAAAAAAAATATATATATAAATACATATGTATATAATTATAAACACGTTTTTTTATATATAAATAAATACTATAAAATTTACCTCCTTTTCCAATCTGTACATGGTTTTTGCCCCCAAAATGAACTACAGATCGCATAATATTTCTGAATGCAACCAAAAGTAGTTAACTATCCTAATCTGTTTTATATTTTTTTGTTTCTTTCAAATACTGTTCTTGTTAATAGGAATGAAAATGATACCTCATGTTCTATTTAACGAATAATTCATGTTATTAAAGGAGTCGAATTCTTTTAGACACTTAATTATACACACAGACTATTCTACTGCAACTTCACAAATTAAAAACATAAAGACATAAAAAGAAAACTGAGTCGTTTCCCTCTGTTCTTCTTCTTTTTAGTTATATCTCGAATTCCAGTCTTATTCACAAATCTAATAATGCAATTCTGTTAGAAAGGGTTCGTTTAATCTATCTGTAAATTCCTAAGTCTTAATTTTTACTAACGAATTCGAATTTTGAAAACAAAGATTTTGAAATAAAAGTAAATCGATCGTTCATTGATCAAATTCTTGTTCATGTTTAGTTTCCAGGTCCAATTGTTGTGTGAGAAAGTTTTTAGGAGTTATTTGGAAGACAATTCATATTACATCTTTTCGCTATAACATTATAAATTGTAAAAATCAAATTTTTTTTTTCTTTAAAACCCGTCGCTACTAGCTGCTGGGGTTGTTTAATTTTTTTTTTCGTTTTTGTTTTTATAATCAGTTCAAGTGTAACAGAGGTTGATTAGGAATAGTTTGAAAGTTCTAATACTGATTAGATGAGTGATTTTCGTTTTTGGTATTGATCCATAAGTCGACTAAGTTTGAAGATGGAGAAGAAGGAAAGAAAGAACACAGAAAAAGAAATAAATAACCTGAGTGGCGAATATAATCAGGAAATGGGCAACAGCCCAAATGGTTAAGAGCGTTTATGGGATATGGGAGGTCGCGGGTTCGATCCCGGCTCCAGTCAGTTTTTTTTTGAAAATGCTCTATGTTTGAGGTAGTCCTTATATATTATTATTATTATTATTATTATTATTATTATTATTATTATTGGTGAAAGGATTATCATTATAGATATTATAGTTATTACTAATATTACTGTTATCATTAAAATTATTAAAATTGCTATCATAATTATCTTTAACAGTAAAAATTAGTATTTTTACAAATTACTATTATTATTATTATTACCAATATTATCACTAATAGAATTAGCAACATTATTATCTTTATTAGTAATATTATGTACTATAATTATTATCACTTTTACTATTATTAATATTACTCTAGTATTATTATAACTATTATTTTGCAAACAAAAGATTATTTGAAAATATATAAATAAGTACATTTAAGATATATATAAAATAAAAATATAATAAAGTAAATAAATTATTGATAAAAATTACATCATTAATAATAATATATAAATCCGTTCGATCATGATTACATGTTTTAATAAATATCTAAATGATATAGGTTCGTGAATCTGAGGCCAACCTTATACTTGATCAATGATGTTATATGTATTTTTACTACAAAATACAGTATGGTGAGTATATAGTCCCACTTTTAAACTCTAAATATTTCGGGATGAGAATACATGTATTTTATGTTTTACGATATGGACACAAGTAACTGAAAAAAATATATTCTACGTTGAGTTGTACCACTGGCATACTTCCCTGTAGCTTGGTAACTGTTATTTACAGCGGTATTGTAAACGCGAATCCTGTTGATAGATCTATCGGGCCTGACAACCCCAACCGGACTGGACGACCAGTATTCAACGGTTGCACAGTACTTCGTTTCGTGACTACACCTTGGTACGGTGTAGTAAGATTTCATAATAAAGGGAATATGCGACGTGATTAAATGTTAAGTATGGTTACCAAGTGCTCAACCACTTAGAATATTTTTATTAAAATGTTTACATATGAAATCTTGAGGTCCATAGTTATAACGCTGCTAGCACCAAACCTATATATCTCACCAACTTTATGTTGACAATTTAAAGCATGTTATTCTCAGGTACGAATTAAGTCTTCCGCTGTGCAATAGCTCATTATAAGGACCTTACATGGAGTCGATCATCGCGATGGAACCAACTGTTGAAGATTCCGTCCGGGAGGATTAGTAGCGGACCTTTCATTGCTACAGTGAAACCGTATTTTGCTACAGTGCTGCAGTGAAAACGAGTTCGCTACAGTGATTTGCTACAGTAAACACTATTTGCTACAGTAAACACTATTTGCTACAGTAACACTATTGCTACAGTAAACACTATTTGATGTCGACGAACTAGCAAACAGAAACAGAAAAGGCGGCCATGCGATCGCATGGCAAAAACACTGAAAACTCATGCGATCGCATGAGCTACAGTAAATCGAAAAGTACTATAAAAGGTCAGTTTTGCTCGACGAAATTTTTCATAAATTATATCTGTACGTAAATTTTATAATTATAATTATAATTATAATTTTAATTTTAAGTTTAATAATAATAAAATATATTCGAGGGTATTTTTAATTCGGGTTTCAAACCGTTTTAAAATAAGGAAATATTGTGTATTGTTCGGGGTATTGTTCTTGAATCCAAGACCAACCATACAGTCGTCTACCATCATTACGTCTACGCAATTTGCCTACAATATTGAATCGCAATATTGAACTGTGAGTTATAGTCTCCCTTTTTAAATACTTTAAATATTTTTGGGCTGAGAATACATGCAATTTATTTTAAACGCGATAAGACACAAGTACATACTAAATTCTACACTGAGTTAAACCGAAAATCCCTTAGCTTTGGTAACTAGTAGCTGCCAGTACATAGGATATGGACTGGTGGGCGCGAATAATTGTATATGGATCCATAGGGCTTGACATCCCCGTCCGAGCTAGAGCGCTAGCCTTTTAACGGACGTATGTTATTTGAGTTTAAGACACGTTGGTTTACGTGTATTAAAACGAATGGGGTAATTATCACTATAGCGTTAAGTTTAGTTACCAGGGTGCTCTGTTACGTAGAATCTATTGATAAACTTTTGATGAAATTTTGTGGTCTATCTTTATATATGTTTATGACTCGAGCAATTAAACCTATAACTCACCAACATTCGTGTTGACTTTTTAGCATGTTTTATTCTCAGGTCCTTAGAATGCTTCCGCTGTGACGTGCTTGTTGCCTGCATGGAGTCTCTCATGCTTTGTACAAAGTTTATTGCATTCAAAATAAAACTGCGTTGTGTAATAAATAATTGGACTGTGATGTCAACCTGTAAATTAAAGACTTATGTATTTCGAGGTTTTGCTTATACCTAAGCACTTGCCCACATGTTTATAACTTTCTATGTTTAGAAAGTCACTTATTTTAATGAATGCAATATTTTATCAAAACGTATCATATAGAGGTCAAAACCTCACTGTGGAATCAATGATTAACGTGCCGCGTCAATAGCGATTTTGACGGGTCGTTACAAATATTCTGCGAAGAATATGTGATTTCTAGAAGTTTAAAAATTACTTATTCTAGCTCAACCCGAAAAGCAAATGAGATTAATATCATAATTAACTCATTAAATCCATGATTACATCTAAAGAAAATATATATGTATATATGTTTTCATAAAGATTGTAATTAAAAACTCTTTTGTACAAACTGTTAATGGTGAAAACATTTTAACGGGTAGGTAATACCTGAGGAATAGTTAGATTTCACATTAATAAGTTACACTGTACATTCTTCGAATCAGATTCAACGGTCATTTACTATCCTACTTACATTCACCGATATACGAATCTGTTCACCACAGAATAACCATTTTCATTCAATTTCATATTTGGATTTTTACCAATCAGAATCCAACAAGTGGCATAATGAAGAAAACATTTGACAAAATAAAAATTTGTTAGAAACAAACAATTTAATTATGAGAAGAATTTTGTTAAGAATCCACGCTAACTGTTCCTAGCTAACTGTTCCTAGCTAACTGGTTACATTTTACTTATCGCAATTTAATTCTCGCAATTTT
The DNA here is from genome assembly GCF_046630445.1 of Rutidosis leptorrhynchoides. Lineage (NCBI taxonomy): Eukaryota > Viridiplantae > Streptophyta > Magnoliopsida > Asterales > Asteraceae > Rutidosis > Rutidosis leptorrhynchoides. The sequence goes on along the minus strand of NC_092343.1, from coordinate 382,248,645 downwards.
ATTTATTGTCATTTAATTTTTGTTATTTACTTTACGCACTTTAATTATTGTCATTTAATTCCTGCTATTTATTTTACGCACTTTAAATATCGGAACACGTAAACAAGGTTTTGACATGTCATATCGACGCATCTATATATATTATTTGGAATAACCATAGACACTCTATATGCAGTAATGATCGAGTTCTCTATACAGGGTTGAAGTTGATTCTACAATAATATATTTACTTTGAGTTGTGATCGAGTCTGAGACATGTACACAAGTCACGATACGTATTAATTAATTCGAATATTATATATCTAACTATATATGAATTATTGAAATTCTAACTGTAGACTACCAACATTGGACAATTAAAATGAATTAAAATATTGATTATAACATATGAAACTAAACAATTCTTCAAATTTGCCACTTGATTTCATCTTAAACCTCATTTGTATCTTGATGATTACAATCTGCGTCCAAACCTTTCATGATTCTTGAAAACATCTCAATCGAGAGGATGAACTAACCGCACTTCATCTATGGAAGAAAAGATTGATGCATATAGTTATGCACCTGAAAAACTCTCGGAACCTGAGTAAACGTTTAACACGTATCTGTGCTATTTCCTTTGGCGTTGTTATTACCGAAAATAACTTTACAATCCCTCTTCAAAGTAGCCAATTTTGTCACAGCTTTAGCAAATCAACTTCGAATTTCATTTGGATTAGCCTATTTTGTCACAGCTCCAACAAATCAATTTCGACTTTTCTTTCAAAACAACCTTATTATAACCTCGGAATATATACGTGCTCATTTATTGTTACCAGAGAACCTTTTATATTCCACCATACTACTATCAGCGTTTAATCATCTAAAAACACAATTCTCTTGAAATGACCTCGGATTGATAACCGATGATTCAGATATGGTAGCATTAAATGCAGAGGAAACAGAAAAATTGTAGATGGTCTAAACGGTCAAAAGTTTAATGATAACAAAGGGAGTGTTAGGAACGCTCGATAGAAAAGTTGGTGCTGGAAAACGGATTGAGCACACCATGAAGGAGACCAAGGACAAATACAAGGACCAAACCCTATATTCAAAGAATCCAGGTAATTCTGGATCCGATGAAATCTTTAGAGAATATCTTGCTCCAAAGCCATGTTAAAATCTTGCGAAAAATTTTACTTCATCACCCTTCGAACTTAGAAACTTCAAAATATTATCATAAATATCTTTGATATTTCTGAGGATATTTTCATAAATATTCTTGTCTAAAATTATCTACCTCTTCGTGTTTTCTGTATTCCATTATATTGGAAATTTCTGTAAAACCTAAGTATAAATAATGAATGAATTGTGGAGAAGTGTTGGGAATTGAAGCATGAGTTAGTATAATATGATGCGCTTGGCCAACGTGATTATATTACAGTAAGTCATGCTGGAAGTTCTATTGGAATATGATGATTTACAGATCATAACTGAAATGTCTCGTTCTTATTGATTAAAAACGTTCCATATTAATTGATTTCGTTGCGAGGTTTTGACCTCTATATGAGACGTTTTTCAAAGACTGCATTCATTTTAAAACAAACCATAACCTTTATTTCATTAATAAAGGTTTAAAAAGCTTTACGTAGATTATCAAATAATGATAATCTAAAATATCCTGTTTACACACGACCATTACATAATGGTTTACAATACAAATATGTTACAACAAAATAAGTTTCTTGAATGCAGTTTTTACACAATATCATACAAACATGGACTCCAAATCTTGTCCTTATTTAAGTATGCGACAGCGGAAGCTCTTAATAATCACCTGAGAATAAACATGCTTAAAACGTCAACAAAAAAAATGTTTGTGAGTTATAGGTTTAACCTATATATATCAAATCATAATAATAGACCACAAGATTTCATATTTCAATACACATCCCATACATAGAGATAAAAATCATTCATATGGTGAACACCTGGTAACCGACATTAACAAGATGCATATATAAGAATATCCCCATCATTCCGGGACACCCTTCGGATATGATATAAATTTCAAAGTACTAAAGCATCCGGTACTTTGGATGGGGTTTGTTAAGCCCAATAGATCTATCTTTAGGATTCGCGTCAATTAGGGTGTCTGTTCCCTAATTCTTAGATTACCAGACTTAATAAAAAGGGGCATATTCGATTTCGATAATTCAACCATAGAATGTAGTTTCACGTACTTGTGTCTATTTTGTAAATCATTTATAAAACCTGCATGTATTCTCATCCCAAAAATATTAGATTTTAAAAATGGGACTATAACTCACTTTCACAGATTTTTACTTCGTCGGGAAGTAAGACTTGGCCACTGGTTGATTCACAAACCTATAACAATATATACATATATATCAAAGTATGTTCAAAATATATTTACAATACTTTTAATATATTTTGATATTTTAAGTTTATTAAGTCAGCTGTCCTCGTTAGTAACCTACAACTAGTTGTCCACAGTTAGATGTACAGAAATAAATCGATAAATATTATCTTGAATCAATCCACGACCCAGTGTATACGTATCTCAGTATTGATCACAACTCAAACTATATATAATTTGGAATCAACCTCAACCCTGTATAGCTAACTCCAACATTCACATATAGAGTGTCTATGGTTGTTCCGAAATATATATAGATGTGTCGACATGATAGGTCGAAACATTGTATACGTGTCTATGGTATCTCAAGATTACATAATATACAATACAAGTTGATTAAGTTATGGTTGGAATAGATTTGTTACCAATTTTCACGTAGCTAAAATGAGAAAAATTATCCAATCTTGTTTTACCCATAACTTCTTCATTTTAAATCCGTTTTGAGTGAATCAAATTGCTATGGTTTCATATTGAACTCTATTTTATGAATCTAAACAGAAAAAGTATAGGTTTATAGTCGGAAAAATAAGTTACAAGTCATTTTTGTAAAGGTAGTCATTTCAGTCGAAAGAACGACGTCTAGATGACCATTTTAGAAAACATACTTCCACTTTGAGTTTAACCATAATTTTTGGATATAGTTTCATGTTCATAATAAAAATCATTTTCTCAGAATAAAAACTTTTAAATCAAAGTTTATCATAGTTTTTAATTAACTAACCCAAAACAGCCCGCTGTGTTACTACGACGGCGTAAATCCGGTTTTAATGTGTTTTTCGTGTTTCCAGGTTTTAAATCATTAAGTTAGCATATCATATAGATATAGAACATGTGTTTAGTTGATTTTAAAAGTCCAGTTAGAAGGATTAACTTTTGTTTGCGAACAAGTTTAGAATTAACTAAACTATGTTCTAGTGATTACAAGTTTAAACCTTCGAATAAGATAGCTTTATATGTATGAATCGAATGATGTTATGAACATCATTACTACCTTAAGTTCCTTGGATAAACCTACTGAAAAAGAAAAAAATGGATCTAGCTTCAACGGATCCTTGGATGGCTCGAAGTTCTTGAAGCAGAATCATGACACGAAAACAAGTTCAAGTAAGATCATCACTTGAAATAAGATTGTTATAGTTATAGAAATTGAAACAAAGTTTGAATATGATTATTACCTTGTATTAGAATGATAACCTACTGTAAGAAACAAAGATTTCTTGAGGTTGGATGATCACCTTACAAGATTGGAAGTGAGCTAGCAAACTTGAAAGTATTCTTGATTTTATGTAACTAGAACTTGTAAAATATATGAAGAACACTTAGAACTTGAAGATAGAACTTGAGAGAGATCAATTAGATGAATAAAATTGAAGAATGAAAGTGTTTGTAGGTGTTTTTGGTCGTTGGTGTATGGATTAGATATAAAGGATATGTAATTTTGTTTTCATGTAAATAAGTCATGAATGATTACTCATATTTTTGTAATTTTATGAGATATTTCATGCTAGTTGCCAAATGATGGTTCCCACATGTGTTAGGTGACTCACATGGGCTGCTAAGAGCTGATCATTGGAGTGTATATACCAATAGTACATACATCTAAAAGCTTTGTATTGTACGAGTACGAATACGGGTGCATACGAGTAGAATTGTTGATGAAACTGAACGAGGATGTAATTGTAAGCATTTTTGTTAAGTAGAAGTATTTTGATAAGTGTATTGAAGTCTTTCAAAAGTGTATAAATACATATTAAAACACTACATGTATATACATTTTAACTGAGTCGTTAAGTCATCGTTAGTCGTTACATGTAAGTGTTGTTTTGAAACCTTTAGGTTAACGATCTTGTTAAATGTTGTTAACCCAATGTTTATAATATCAAATGAGATTTTAAATTATTATATTATCATGATATTATCATGTATGAATATCTCTTAATATGATATATATATACATTAAATGTCTTTACAACGATAATCGTTACATATATGTCTCGTTTAAAAATCATTAAGTTAGTAGTCTTGTTTTTACATATGTAGTTCATTGTTAATATACTTAATGATATGTTTACTTATCATAGTATCATGTTAACTATATATATATCCATATATATGTCATCATATAGTTTTTACAAGTTTTAATGTTCGTGAATCACCGGTCAACTTGGGTGGTCAATTGTCTATATGAAACATATTTCAATTAATCAAGTCTTAACAAGTTTGATTGCTTAACATGTTGGAAACATTTAATCATGTAAATATCAATCTCAATTAATATATATAAACATGGAAAAGTTCGGGTCACTACAATACCTACCCGTTAAATAAATTTCGTCCCGAAATTTTAAGCTGTTGAAGGTGTTGACGAATCTTCTGGAAATAGATGCGGGTATTTCTTCTTCATCTGATCTTCATGCTCCCAGGTGAACTCACGTCCTCTACGAGCATTCCATCGAACCTTAACAATTGGTATCTTGTTTTGCTTAAGTCTTTTAACCTCACGATCCATTATTTCGACGGGTTCTTCGATGAATTGAAGTTTTTCGTTGATTTGGATTTCATCTAACGAAATAGTGAGATCTTCTTTAGCAAAACATTTCTTCAAATTCAAGACTTGGAAAGTGTTATGTACAGCCGCGAGTTGTTGAGGTAACTCAAGTCGGTAAGCTACTGGTCCGACACGATCAATAATCTTGAATGGTCCAATATACCTTGGATTTAATTTCCCTCGTTTACCAAATCGAACAACGCCTTTCCAAGGTGAAACTTTAAGCATGACCATCTCTCCAATTTCAAATTCTATATCTTTTCTTTTAATGTCAGCGTAGCTCTTTTGTCGACTTTGGGCGGTTTTCAACCGTTGTTGAATTTAGATGATCTTCTCGGTAGTTTCTTGTATAATCTCCGGACCCGTAATCTGTCTATCCCCCACTTCACTCCAACAAATCGGAGACCTGCACTTTCTACCATAAAGTGCTTCAAAAGGCGCCATCTCAATGCTTGAATGGTAGCTGTTGTTGTAGGAAAATTTTGCTAACAGTAGATGTCGATCCCAACTGTTTCCGAAATCAATAACACATGCTCGTAGCATGTCTTCAAGCGTTTGTATCATCCTTTCGCTCTGCCCATCAGTTTGTGGATGATAGGCAGTACTCATGTCTAGACGAGTTCCTAATGCTTGCTGTAATGTCTGCCAGAATCTTGAAATAAATCTGCCATCCCTATCAGAGATAATAGAGATTGGTATTCCATGTCTGGAGATGACTTCCTTCAAATACAGTCGTGCTAACTTCTCCATCTTGTCATCTTCTCTTATTGGCAGGAAGTGTGCTGATTTGGTGAGACGATCAACTATTACCCAAATAGTATCAAAACCACTTGCAGTCCTTGGCAATTTAGTGATGAAATCCATGGTAATGTTTTCCCATTTCCATTCCGGGATTTCGGGTTGTTGAAGTAGACCTGATGGTTTCTGATGCTCAGCTTTGACCTTAGAACATGTCAAACATTCTCCTACGTATTTAGCAACATCAGCTTTCATACCCGGCCACCAAAAATGTTTCTTGAGATCCTTGTACATCTTCCCCGTTCCAGGATGTATTGAGTATCTGGTTTTATGAGCTTCTCTAAGTACCATTTCTCTCATATCTCCAAATTTTGGTACCCAAATCCTTTCAGCCCTATACCGGGTTCCGTCTTCCCGAATATTAAGATGCTTCTCTGATCCTTTGGGTATTTCATCCTTTAAATTTCCCTTTTTTAAAACTCCTTGTTGCGCCTCCTTTATTTGAGTAGTAAGGTTATTATGAATCATTATATTCATAGATTTTACTCGAATGGGTTCTCTGTCCTTCCTGCTCAAGGCATCGGCTACCACATTTGCCTTCCCCGGGTGGTAACGAATCTCAAAGTCGTAATCATTCAATAATTCAATCCACCTACGCTGCCTCATATTCAGTTGTTTCTGATTAAATATGTGTTGAAGACTTTTGTGGTAGGTATATATAATACTTTTGACCCCATATAAGTAGTGACTCCAAGTCTTTAATGCAAAAACAACCGCGCCTAATTCCAAATCATGCGTCGTATAATTTTGCTCGTGAATCTTCAATTGTCTAGACGCATAAGCAATCACCTTCATTCATTGCATTAATACACAACCGAGACCTTGCTTTGATGCGTCACAATAAATCACAAAATCATCATTCCCTTCAGGCAATGACAATATAGGTGCCGTAGTTAGCTTTTTCTTCAATAACTGAAACGCTTTCTCTTGTTCATCCTTCCATTCAAATTTCTTCCCTTTATGCGTTAATGCAGTCAAGGGTTTTGCTATTCTGGAAAAGTCTTGGATGAACCTTCTGTAGTAACCAGCTAGTCCTAAAAACTGGCGTATGTGTTTCGGAGTTTTCGGGGTTTCCCACTTTTCAACAGTTTCTATCTTTGCTGGATCCACCTTAATACCTTCTTTGTTCACTATGTGACCGAGGAATTGAACTTCTTCCAACCAAAATGCACACTTTGAAAACTTAGCGTACAATTCTTCCTTCCTCAATACTTCTAACACCTTTCTCAAATGTTCACCGTGTTCTTGGTCATTCTTTGAGTAAATAAGTATGTCATCAATGAAAACAATGACAAACTTGTCAAGGTATGGTCCACACACTCGGTTCATAAGGTCCATGAACACAGCTGGTGCATTAGTTAAACCAAACGGCATGACCATAAACTCGTAATGATCGTAACGTGTTCTGAAAGCAGTCTTTGGAATATCATCTTCTTTCACCCGCATTTGATGATACCCGGAACGTAAGTCAATCTTTGAATAAACAGACGAGCCTTGTAGTTGATCAAATAAGTCATCAATTCTCGGTAGTGGGTAGCGGTTCTTGATGGTAAGTTTGTTCAACTCTCGGTAGTCGATACACAACCTGAATGTACCATCTTTCTTCTTGACAAACAAAACAGGAGCTCCCCACGGTGATGTGCTTGGTTGAATGAAACCACGCTCTAAAAGTTCTTGTAATTGGCTTTACAGTTCTTTCATCTCGCTGGGTGCGAGTCTGTAAGGAGCACGAGCTATTGGTGCAGCTCCTGGTACAAGATCTATTTGAAATTCAACGGATCGATGTGGGGGTAATCCCGGTAATTCTTTCGGAAATACATCTGGAAATTCTTTTGCAATGGGAACATCATTGATGCTCTTTTCTTCAGTTTGTACTTTCTCGACGTGTGCTAGAACAGCATAGCAACCTTTTCTTATTAGTTTTTGTGCCTTCAAATTACTAATAAGATGTAGCTTCGTGTTGCCCTTTTCTCCGTACACCATTAAGGGTTTTCCTTTTTCTCGTATAATGCGAATTGCATTTTTGTAACAAACAATCTCTGCTTTCACTTCTTTCAACCATTCCATACCGATTATCACATCAAAACTCCCTAACTCTACTGGTATCAAATCAATCTTAAATGTTTCGCTAACCAGTTTAATTTCTCGATTCCGACATATATTATCTGCTGAAATTAATTTACCATTTGCTAATTCGAGTAAAAATTTACTATCCAAAGATGTCAATGGACAACTTAATTTAGCACAAAAATCTCTACTCATATAGCTTCTATCCGCACCCGAATCAAATAAAACGTAAGCAGATTTATTGTCAATAAGAAACGTACCCGTAACAAGCTCCGGGTCTTCTTGTGCCTCTGCCGCATTAATATTGAAAACTCTTCCGCGGCCTTGTCCATTCGTGTTCTCCTGGTTCGGGCAATTTCTAATAATGTGGCCCGGTTTTCCACATTTATAACAAACTACATTGGCATAACTTGCTCCGACACTACTTGCTCCGCCATTACTCGTTCCGACACCATTTGTTCCTTTCGTTCTGTTAACCCCTGGTCCATAGACCTCACACTTCGCCGCGCTATGACCATTTCTTTTACACTTGTTGCAAAATTTGGTGCAGAACCCCGAGTGATACTTTTCACACCTTTGGCATAGCTGCTTCTTATTGTTGTTATTTTTGCGGTTGTTATTGTTGTTGGGATGATTGTTGTAGTTGCTGTTGTTGTTGTTGTTGTTGTTTTTGTTGTTGTTGGGCCATTTGTTGTAGTTGCGATTGATGTTGCGATTGTTGGGATAATTGTTGCGATTATTGTTGTAATTGCTGTTGTTGTTGTATTGGTGATTCTTATCACCGTTTTCCTCCCACTTTCTTTTGACTTGCTTCACATTGGCCTCTTCAGCAGTCTGTTCTTTAATTCTTTCTTCAATCTGGTTCACTAGTTTGTGAGCCATTCTACATGCCTGTTGTATGGAGGCGGGCTCGTGTGAACTTATATCTTCTTGGATTCTTTCCGGTAATCCTTTCACAAACGCGTCGATCTTCTCTTCCTCATCTTCGAATGCACCCGGACACAATAGGCACAATTCTGTGAATCGTCTTTCGTACGTGGTAATATCAAATCCTTGGGTTCGTAACCCTCTAAGTTCTGTCTTGAGCTTATTGACCTCGGTTCTGGGACGGTACTTCTCGTTCATCAAGTGCTTGAATGCTGACCACGGTAGTGCGTACGCATCGTCTTGTCCCACTTGCTCTAGATAGGTATTCCACCATGTTAATGCAGAACCTGTGAAGGTATGCGTAGCGTACTTCACTTTGTCCTCTTCAGTACACTTACTTATGGCAAACACCGATTCGACCTTCTCGGTCCACCGTTTCAATCCGATCGGTCCTTCGGTTCCATCAAATTCCAAAGGTTTGCAGGCAGTGAATTCTTTGTAGGTGCATCCTACACGATTTCCTGTACTGCTAGATCCAAGGTTATTGTTGGTATGTAGCGCAGCCTGTACTGCGGCTATGTTTGAAGCTAGAAAAGTACGGAATTCCTCTTCATTCATATTCACGGTGTGTCGAGTAGTCGGTGCCATTTTCTTCAAAATAGTCAAATGGAACAAGTTAATCATACAGAATATTAAGAGTAGTTAATAGTATTTCGTAGCATAATATGAACTCATTTATAAAAGCTTTTTCTTCATATTAGCGTTTTATAAGTTTAAATTCGGGTAGTACGTACCCGTTAAGTTCATACTTAGTTGCTAATATACAATTCAACTACTACAATTCTATATGAAAAACTGATTATAATAATATTTCGCGTTCAAACTTTTACACAATATTTTACAAACTTACAATACCGCTTATTTTACATATAGCATGAAATATAGCACACAATAAATTTGATACAAGATGGTTGTGAAGATAATTCTAGCTAGTACACAAGTCGTTCAGCAAAGGCAATAAAGACACGTAATTCATACGTCCAGAAACAAGTCATGCATTCTGGTTTTACTAGGATTACTTCCCATCCTTGGTCTTGTGGAACATAACCATTATGGCCGTTGATAAGACAGCGTGTTGTAACGTCGTCAAAGGGACGAGGGTTACGTAATGTCCAACATCCCGTAACAATCTAAAAACCTTATTTCTTACCCTAATTACCGACTCCGTCACTTGTGGAAACGTTTTGTTTAATAGTTGTAGCCCGATGTTCTTGTTCTCACTTTGGTGAGAAGCGAACATTACTAATCTGTAAGCATAACATGCTTCTTTATGTTGCATGTTAGCCGCTTTTTCTAAATCACGAAGTCCAATATTCGGATATATTGAGTCAAAATAATTTCTTAACCCATTGCGTAAAATAGCATTTGGGTTCCCCGCAATATATGCGTCAAAGTAAACACATCGTAACTTATGGATTTCCCAATGTGATATCCCCCATATTTCGAACGAAAGCCTTTTATAAACCAAGGCATTCTTGGAACGTTCTTCGAATGTCTTACAAACTGATCTCGCCTTAAATAGTTGTGCCGAAGAATTCTGACCGACTCTAGACAAGATTTCATCAATCATGTCTCCGGGTAGGTCTCTTAAAATATTGGGTTATCTATCCATTTTGTGTTTTATACTGTAAAATAGACAAGAGTTAGATTCATAAAAAAAAATACTTATTAATACAAGCAATTTTTACATATATCATAAAGCATAAGTACACTATATTACATATATTACACCACACGAATACAACTATCTTATTTCGACTCGCTTGTTTCTTCTTCTTCAGTTTTGGTTCGTTTTGCCAAATTTCTAGGGATATATGATGTTCCCCTAATACGAGCCGTCGTTATCCACATTGGTTTAGAAAAACCTGGTGGTTTAGAGGTTCCCGGGTCATTGTTACAACTTAAGGACTTCGGGGGTTGACGATACATATAAAGTTCATCGGGGTTGGAATTAGATTTCTCTATTTTTATGCCCTTTCCCTTATTATTTTCTTTTGCCTTTTTAAATTCAGTTGGGGTAATTTCTATAACATCATCGGAATTCTCGTCGGAATCCGATTCATCGGAGAATTGGTAATCCTCCCAATATTTTGCTTCCTTGGCGGAAACACCATTGACCATAATTAACCTTGGTCGGTTGGTTGAGGATTTTCTTTTACTTAATCGTTTTATTATTTCCCCCACCGGTTCTATTTCTTCATCCGGTTCCGATTCTTCTTCCGGTTCCGATTCTTCTTCCGGTTCTGACTCTTCTTCCGGTTCCTCTTCGGGAACTTGTGAATCAGTCCACGAATCATTCCAATTTACATTTGACTCTTCATTATTATTAGGTGAGTCAATGGGACTTGTTCTAGAGGTAGACATCTATCACATAATATCAAACGCGTTAAGAGATTAATATATCACATAATATTCACATGTTAAAAATATATAGTTTCCAACAAAATTTGTTAAGCAATCATTTTTCAAGTAAACACGGTCGAAGTCCAGACTCACTAATGCATCCTAACAAACTCGATAAGACACACTAATGCAAAATTCTGGTTCTCTAAGACCAACGCTCGGATACCAACTGAAATGTCCCGTTCTTATTGATTAAAAACGTTCCATATTAATTGATTTCGTTGCGAGGTTTTGACCTCTATATGAGACGTTTTTCAAAGACTGCATTCATTTTAAAACAAACCATAACCTTTATTTCATCAATAAAGGTTTAAAAAGCTTTACGTAGATTATCAAATAATGATAATCTAAAATATCCTGTTTACACACGACCATTACATAATGGTTTACAATACAAATATGTTACAACAAAATAAGTTTCTTGAATGCAGTTTTTACACAATATCATACAAACATGGACTCCAAATCTTGTCCTTATTTAAGTATGCGACAGCGGAAGCTCTTAATAATCACCTGAGAATAAACATGCTTAAAACGTCAACAAAAAAAATGTTGGTGAGTTATAGGTTTAACCTATATATATCAAATCTTAATAATAGACCACAAGATTTCATATTTCAATACACATCCCATACATAGAGATAAAAATCATTCATATGGTGAACACCTGGTAACCGACATTAACAAGATGCATATATAAGAATATCCCCATCATTCCGGGACACCCTTCGGATATGATATAAATTTCGAAGTACTAAAGCATCCGGTACTTTGGATGGGGTTTGTTAAGCCCAATAGATCTATCTTTAGGATTCGCGTCAATTAGGGTGTCTGTTCCCTAATTCTTAGATTACCAGACTTAATAAAAAGGGGCATATTCGATTTCGATAATTCAACCATAGAATGTAGTTTCACGTACTTGTGTCTATTTTGTAAATCATTTATAAAACCTGCATGTATTCTCATCCCAAAAATATTAGATTTTAAAAATGGGACTATAACTCACTTTCACAGATTTTTACTTCGTCGGGAAGTAAGGCTTGGCCACTGGTTGATTCACAAACCTATAACAATATATACATATATATCAAAGTATGTTCAAAATATATTTACAATACTTTTAATATATTTTGATATTTTAAGTTTATTAAGTCAGCTGTCCTCGTTAGTAACCTACAACTAGTTGTCCACAGTTAGATGTACAGAAATAAATCGATAAATATTATCTTGAATCAATCCATGACCCAGTGTATACGTATCTCAGTATTGATCACAACTCAAACTATATATAATTTGGAATCAACCTCAACCCTGTATAGCTAACTCCAACATTCACATATAGAGTGTCTATGGTTGTTCCGAAATATATATAGATGTGTCGACATGATAGGTCGAAACATTGTATACGTGTCTATGGTATCTCAAGATTACATAATATACAATACAAGTTGATTAAGTTATGGTTGGAATAGATTTGTTACCAATTTTCACGTAGCTAAAATGAGAAAAATTATCCAATCTTGTTTTACCCATAACTTCTTCATTTTAAATCCGTTTTGAGTGAATCAAATTGCTATGGTTTCATATTGAACTCTATTTTATGAATCTAAACAGAAAAAGTATAGGTTTATAGTCGGAAAAATAAGTTACAAGTCTTTTTTGTAAAGGTAGTCATTTCAGTCGAAAGAACGACGTCTAGATGACCATTTTAGAAAACATACTTCCACTTTGAGTTTAACCATAATTTTTGGATATAGTTTCATGTTCATAATAAAAATCATTTTCTCAGAATAACAACTTTTAAATCAAAGTTTATCATAGTTTTTAATTAACTAACCCAAAACAGCCCGCGGTGTTACTACGACGGCGTAAATCCGGTTTTACGGTGTTTTTCGTGTTTCCAGGTTTTAAATTATTAAGTTAGCATATCATATAGATATAGAACATGTGTTTAGTTGATTTTAAAAGTCAAGTTAGAAGGATTAACTTTTGTTTGCGAACAAGTTTAGAATTAACTAAACTATGTTATAGTGATTACAAGTTTAAACCTTCGAATAAGATAGCTTTATATGTATGAATCGAATGATGTTATGAACATCATTACTACCTTAAGTTCCTTGGATAAACCTACTGAAAAAGAGAAAAATGGATCTTGCTTCAACGGATCCTTGGATGGCTCGAAGTTCTTGAAGCAGAATCATGACACGAAAACAAGTTCAAGTAAGATCATCACTTGAAATAAGATTGTTATAGTTATAGAAATTGAAACAAAGTTTGAATATGATTATTACCTTGTATTAGAATGATAACCTACTGTAAGAAACAAAGATTTCTTGAGGTTGGATGATCACCTTACAAGATTGGAAGTGAGCTAGCAAACTTGAAAGTATTCTTGATTTTATGTAACTAGAACTTGTAAAATATATGAAGAACACTTAGAACTTGAAGATAGAACTTGAGAGAGATCAATTAGATGAATAAAATTGAAGAATGAAAGTGTTTGTAGGTGTTTTTGGTCGTTGGTGTATGGATTAGATATAAAGGATATGTAATTTTGTTTTCATGTAAATAAGTCATGAATGATTACTCATATTTTTGTAATTTTATGAGATATTTCATGCTAGTTGCCAAATGATGGTTCCCACATGTGTTAGGTGACTCACATGGGCTGCTAAGAGCTGATCATTGGAGTGTATATACCAATAGTACATACATCTAAAAGCTGTGTATTGTACGAGTACGAATACGGGTGCATACGAGTAGAATTGTTGATGAAACTGAACGAGGATGTAATTGTAAGCATTTTTGTTAAGTAGAAGTATTTTGATAAGTGTATTGAAGTCTTTCAAAAGTGTATAAATACATATTAAAACACTACATGTATATACATTTTAACTGAGTCGTTAAGTCATCGTTAGTCGTTACATGTAAGTGTTGTTTTGAAACCTTTAGGTTAACGATCTTGTTAAATGTTGTTAACCCAATGTTTATAATATCAAATGAGATTTTAAATTATTATATTATCATGATATTATCATGTATGAATATCTCTTAATATGATATATATACATTAAATGTCTTTACAACGATAATCGTTACATATATGTCTCGTTTGAAAATCATTAAGTTAGTAGTCTTGTTTTTACATATGTAGTTCATTGTTAATATACTTAATGATATGTTTACTTATCATAGTATCATGTTAACTATATATATATCCATATATATGTCATCATATAGTTTTTAAAAGTTTTAACGTTCGTGAATCACCGGTCAACTTGGGTGGTCAATTGTCTATATGAAACATATTTCAATTAATCAAGTCTTAACAAGTTTGATTGCTTAACATGTTGGAAACATTTAATCATGTAAATATCAATCTCAATTAATATATATAAACATGGAAAAGTTCGGGTCACTACAATAACGTCATCATGTGCCATGTTACATAACTTTATCATTCTATTTAACTTCTGAACATATCAAAAAAATGTATCCTTGATGGTTCTATCTTCCGTGATGTTGATAAATTTAAAAATCAAATTGTGCTATCACGTTCCTTTCTGCTTAAAACATTATATTCATTCGAAACTCCATACTTACGAATTCTGGACCATTATTCGCTTGGTTTAAAGTCGAGAAGAGAAAACAAAAGCATAAAGCTCCGAAGAAAAAAAATAAAGGAAAAATATAAAGCCGATCACAAACACAGAAATTACAAACCGTGTATATCAATGTTTATCGCAACATAAAGACACGGGAGAATTAAAAACATTATAACCCCAAGGGCGAAGTAGAAGAAAACAGATTCCTCCGGTGGTAATTGGAAAAGAAAAATGATTGTTGCAATAGTAAGGATAAGAACAAGGATTAGAACTGAATTAAGCATTTTCACAATTTTGTAGATATACGAAACTAAGAAAGAAAGTATAGGAATGGTGAGAATAATGGAACGGAAGAGTTTAATTTATAATGGAAATATCAGACAGAGTAATCGAGGCAGATCACCATATTTAATCCTAGAGATCTTAATTTTCTTACTCACCGAAGAATCAAATCTTTTAGATTTCAAAGATTTTCTTTAAATCCCTTGAATTCCGGAATTCAACAAAGACAACGTCAGAAGTTAAGACGCACTTTATTTTCTTTTAAATTCAACCATGACTACGTCACCGGTTAAGACGAATTTACAATTTCTCATTTCACTCTTTTGTGATAGCTTCACTCGTACTCTTTGAATAATCGAATTATTTTATCCTTAGTACCCAATGATGATAAAACTCTATTTATCAGCTCATATTCGTCATGAAAACATTTTTATTGTTAGCCATGATGACCTCACTCAAATTTTGGGACGAAATTTCTTTAACGGGTAGGTACTGTGACGACCCGGGAATTTCTGACCAAATTTAAACTTAATCCTTATATGGTTTCGACACGATAAGCAAAGTCTGTAATGTTGAAGTCTCAAAACCTTTGAAATGTGTTTATGTATACATTTGACCATTGACTAATCCTGACGATCCACGAACAATTATTTGTAAATATATATGTATATATACATAAATGTAATATATACAATAATTTGATATTATAAATTATAATTTAAACATTTAAAAATTAAATATGTAAAATAAGATATAAAATAATTAAGTTGTAGTTAAAATGAATTCATATATATATATATATATATATATATATATATATATATATATATATATATATATATATATATATATATATACATATGTATGATTTCTAAAGATAATTATTATAATATGTATATATGTAAGAATTTATTACTTAATGTAAGCTACTATATATATAATTTTTAAATACTACATAATTAATAAATTGTATATATAAAGTGTAAATACAGGATAAGAATATAGTCGATATATTAACCATGTTATTACTTTCATTATAATACTAACACTGATATCAAGATCAATATCAGTTATTTATATATATATATATATATATATATATATATATATATATATATATATATATATATATATATATATATATATATATATATATATATATATATATGTAATCTAAATATTATCAGTTATTATAATTGTTATCATTACATATTAGTATTATTATTATTATTGGTGTTTCTATTAATCAGTATTATTATTAATATAAATATTATTAATGAGTATTATTATTAATATATTTGTTAATTACTAATAATAATTATAAAGATTTATATAAATCATAGGATTTGTTATCTATAACTGTCCTACTTTATCTGATTCGATCCTTGTCCATAATCCCAGTACCAAATACGATTGAAATTACAATAACTTCCAAGAATCAGTTGAGGGTACCTATCATTTTATTTTTTTATTTCATCTTTTATACAGTGTTGGTACTTCTTGTCTGTTAAAGCTATTCGACCTAATACCAACTCCATCATTTACTCATACAGTCCTTTACTCTATCTGCAAATCCAATTTAAAACAGATTCAAAGAAGTGGCCTCTGTCTATCGTCTCTTTCTGTTTCTCTTTTCTGTTTCGAACAAATTCAATAAAAACCATTGACAAACCATTGAAATTACATACAAGGTAATCTGTTTCTATTACAACCTTGATCATTATCATAAACCACCATTCTTAAACGTTTCTGATTTTTGTGAACCATACCCACGTCCACCATCCAATATACAACCCTAATACAATCTGCAAACCTTCTGCTGCTAACTTCACTTCTGTTTACTCGTGATCAAGTTACAACCAAACCATCACACTAAATATGAAGACTAGTTGTGCAACCCTTTGTTTCCATGACCATATAAACCAAACATTTGAATGCAAACATTCATCTCACAAGATCACATACAACTAAATAACTCTAAATCTCCATCACCTTCACAACCACTATTCGACCACCAAAAATGAAACCTACTTGCAAATCACAATGAACCCATGACCACATACAACACCCTATACTGCATTTTTCTACAGTTTATTCGCCACCCATAACTCCAACAACTAACATTTATTAAATACCATCGACCATCACTGCATAATCTACGGCTGCTATACCCCTTTTGTTTTATATCGCATACGCATCACCATGCCACCCCAATCTCTTTTATTCTTCTTTTTCTTCATGAATCATGATCAAACCACCACCAACAAATCGGGTAAGTTGCAGCTGCCATTTCCTTTTTGCTACAGCTCCGGTTTTCCTTTTCTTCTTCACTGATTCTGTCGAGTAAAATTAAATAATAAATGGAGTAGAATATGCTTTATCCACTTGGATACTTTATATATTACTATACAATGCATACTTAAATAATATGCATTTGGAACAAGTGACATCCTTGATGGCCAACAAGTTGATAGCAATTGGTAAATTAAATATTGATTGGAATAAGATGGGGAGCCAACAAATACACGCACACACTTGTTTGCACATGTTAGTCGATCGGTTATGAGCTTAAATTAGTCTACATGGGCCATCTTTCTTTTACCTCGTGTCCAACAAAAAGGATGCAATTGGGGACGTGTTCGGTTTCTTTTTTTTTTTATATATAATCACAACAAGTTTAAGTGGAGAATTATTATAAAGGTTATAGCAATTTGTCTAGTGATTATGTTAAGCATAATAAAAGGAAATGTGATACATGAAACATAAAGAGGATACTAGTTAGAATTAAGATGAATGACGGGATTTAAATAAATGCAAGTGGACTAAGTTTAATAGATGTCCGATATTTTTGTCCCCCACTTGCAAACTATTTCGGTGATGGTGGTATTACAAAAGGGAGAATCCAATATCTATTCATATATTTTTTTATAAACTGAAAACTTAACTGGGCCGTGAACTAAGTAAGTTGGGCCGAGCTCATTTTGGGCCGAAGGAAAACTGGGCAGGCCGCTGTATTTGTTCTGTTATTTGATCACAACAAACTTATTGATGATATTGATATTATTGTAAGGTGATGATGTATAATGAGGCTAGGTATAAGACAAATACATATGGGTATTAAGTATTAACAGAAAAGCAATAAACGGAGTGTTGGTTGGAGGTATTGTGGATTAAGCAAGAGGTCTTGGGTTCAAGCCTGGGCATGGGCATTATTTTTTTTGAAAGCCTCTAAATGAAGGTAGCATTTTATTTTTATTATTATTTTTACTATTATAATTATTATGGTTATAAACTTATTAAAATTAATAACATTAAAATAAAGATGATGATAAAATAGATAGTGATATGATCCTAAAACTTAAAGTGATGAACGGGGTAATTAATAAGATTATGACTTAATTATGAAGTTGATAGGAAAATAAGAACGTATACAAGTTGTTTAAGAATTTTTAAAACATACTTATATATATACATGTCGCGTATATAAATGTATATATGCATAAATGAAAATTTAAAATTTGTTAATATTATGATATAAACCTTGATGATAATCATGAAGGTTAATGTTATGATGATGGTTACAAGTTATATTAAATAAATAGAAATTCGATAAGAGTTGTAAACTTTTGTGATAATAATTATATTATAAATATGAAATATAAGAATTTTTAAATTTAATAAAAAATTTGTAATAAGAATACGATAATGGAAAAATATAAGTAAAATCATGATGGTATAATTATTATCATAATAGTTATTATTATTATCATTATTATTAAAAGTATTATCATTGTATTTTTATCATGACTATTATTATTTTAGTATTATTATATTATTTTGAAACAAACAAATGTTATCTATATAAAAATATACTACAAGTCAACTATCATTACATACTAATATATTAATTAATACATTACCATTTATATTGATATAACATTAATTAAATTGTATATCTTAAAGTTATTATAAGTATAATTATATATCAAGATATTAATTTTAATAAATTATAAAATATAAGTAAACTTAGTTGATTAAATGAGAGAGGTGTTAATATATATGCAATTGATATAGGTTCGTGAATTCGAGGCCAACCTTGCATTGTTCAATATAGTCAAATGTATTTTTACTACAAAATAAATTAGGTGAGTTTTGTTATAATTCAGTAGGCTTATAACTACCTTTAGTGGCCTAGTTCTTGACTGTAGACTACTAATAAGTATATAGAGAGAATATGAGAGAATATGAGAGAATATATTTAGTGTGTGTTTTATAAACTCATAACACACATATTTATACTCAAAAAATCTACTATACAATATCTATAATAATAATAAAATTAACATCCAATTTAACTTTTATAACACTCCCCCTTGGATGACAATTTTATTAGAGAATAACTAGTACTGCCTCGTTAAAAACCTTGCTAAAGAAAACCCATTGGGATAAAACTTTAGCTAAGGGAAAAAGAGTGCAGCATAGAGTTGACTCCCCTTCAAGTAGGCAACGCCTGAATTGTTACATCTTCTGAACATAACTCATGCCAATATTATGAATGTGTGTTCTGAAAATAGTAGTTGGAAGTGCTTTGGTAAAAAGGTCAGCAGAGTTTTTACTTGACTGAACATATCTCATTTCAATCTGATTGTCCTTAATGAGATTTTGAGTGTATGAGAAGAATCTAGGAGGTATGTGTTTTGTTCGGTCACTTTTGATATACCCTTCTTTCATCTGTGTTATGCAAGCTACATTATCTTCATAGATAGTTGTTGGACTTTTATCGCGTTCTAGTCCACAAGAATCAGTAATGAGTTGTGTCATTGATCTCAACCAAAAACATTCCCGAGTAGCTTCATGTAATGCAATCACTTCGGCATGATTTGATGATGTTGCAACAAGTGTTTGTTTTTGAGAACGCCATGATATTGCGGTACCTCCATTTAGGAATACATATCCATTTTGAGATTTAGCTTTATGTGGATCAGATAAATAACCTGCATCTGCATAACCAACCAAATCTTGTTTCGATTCGTTAGAATAAAATAATCCTAAATCAGTAGTTCCTCGAAGGTATCGAAATATGTGTTTGATCCCATTCCAGTGTCTTTTGGTAGGAGCTGAGCTGAACCTTGCCAACAAATTAACTGCAAAAGAAATGTCAGATCTTGTACAATTTGTAAGATACATAAGAGCTCCAATTGCACTAAGATATGGTACTTCTGGTCCTAGGATATCTTCATGATCTTCACAGGGAAGAAATGGATCAGTGTCAACATTAAGTGATCTAACAACCATAGGAGTACTTAATGGTTTTGCCTTGTCCATATTAAAATGTTTTAAAATCTTTTCAGTATATGTTGTTTGATGTACAAGTAAACCATTAGGAATATGTTCAATTTGTAAACCAAGGCAATACTTGGTTTTTCCGAGATCTTTCATTTCAAATTCTTTCTTTAGAAGTTGAATGGCTTCATGGATCTCTTTTTTTGGTACCTATGATATTAAGACCATTGACATAAATAACTACGATATATATCTGGTCATTGTTTTCATAATTAAAACACATGTGCAAATAAGTTTATATGTATACACTTTTCTTATCAAGTAATCACTTAATCCGTTATACTATTGTATCAACCCATATAAAAATCTTTGTGATTCAATGGAATACATTTCTTTAGGTTTTGCGTTAGATGTTTCTGATACCTTAAACCCTTCAGGTATATTCATATATATCACTATCAAGTGATCCATATAGATAAGTAGTAACAACATCCATGAGATGCATTTAAGTAACTACCAGGTTGATTAAGTATCTAATAAGTAATTGTATCCATTACATAAGGATAAGTTTTCCTCATAATTCATTTCTGGTCTTTGTGGGAAACCTTGAGTTACAAGTCTAGTTTTGCCTTGTATCTTCATTTGCACATTTCTTTTTCGGATAAAAATTCATTTATATCCCATACGTTTCACATCTTTAAAAGTGATAACGATTGATCCGAAAACTTTTCTTTTATTGAGTGATTCTAATTCAGCTCGTATTGCTCCTTTCTGTTGAGCTCAATCATGTCTATTTTGATATTCAATGACAGATTTTGGTTCCAGATCATCATCTTTATTCATGATGTCATTGTAACATTATATGAAAATATCTCATCAAGATTTTTCATTTCATTTCAGTTTCATAATATTGCATAATTTATTGCAATTTATGTATTTACATTTATCAATATCCTCTGCAGAAGGAGTATTGATTTGTGGTTCTTGTTGAACACTTTCTTTTACCTCATTATCAGCTAAATTTTTTTCGAGGATTTTTATCTTTGGAACCAATTGGTCTCCCACGTTTCTGCCGTAGCAAAGACTCATGAGTGACATTATTGCCAGCTTTTGTAATTTCAATTCTAGCTGAAGCATTTACTGCTGGTATATATGATTTAGTCACTTATTTTTTGTATCTTTAAATGCATAAAGTAATTAATTTGCAAGTTCTTGCATATGCATTATATTTGAACTTTCTTTTCGCATTCTTTTGTGCGATGATCAATATTCCTTAATTGATGTTCACACCATGAAACATCATTTTATTTATATTTCATTTCTCCCCCTAATATAGGGAACAATGTTTCATTAAAGTGACAATTGACAAAACTTGCTGTAAAAACATCACCCGTCATGGGTTCAATATATCTTATGATTGAAGATGTTTCATATCTAACATATATTTCAATCCTTCTTTGAGGAACCATTTGTTGTGGTTGTTCAATTAAAAATACACTGCACAATCAAATGTTCTAAGATGGAAAATATTTGGTCTCCACCAAAATTAAGTTGGTAATGGAGAATATTTATAACTTGCACTTGATTTAATGCGAATTAATGTCACATCATGTAAATTTACATGTCCCCATATAAATATTGAGAGTTTTGTACTCATTTCTAATTGTCTAGTTATTAGCTGTAAGCGTTTATCTATTGATTCAGCTAAACCAATTTTGTGTATGCACATGAGCAACTGGATGTTCAACAACAATCCTTGTAGACATATAATAATCATTAAAAGCTTGAGATGTTAACTCACCAGCATTATCAAGTCTCATCCTTTTAATGGTGTAATCAGAATAATGTGTTCTTAATTTAATAATTTGTGCAAGAAACTTTGCAAATGCCATATTATGGCTTGATAACACACAAACATGAGACCATGCGTTAGATGCGTCTATTAGAAAAATGGTCCACATGATGGATGAATTGGTCCATATATATACCCTTGAATTCTTTCAAGAAACATTGGTGATTATTTCTCAATGTGCTTTTCATTAATCGCCATATGTGATTTTCATTAATCACCATATGTGTTTTTCGTTAATCACTATATGTGCTTTTCATTAATCACTATTTGTGCTTTTCATTAATCACCATATGTGATTTTCATTAATCACCATATGTGCTTTTCATCATATATCATTTTCACCATATGCGCTTTTAATCATATGTGCTGCGCTTTTCGTCATATGCACTTTTCATTATATGCGCTTTTAATTATATGCGATGCGCTTTTCATCATATGCGCTTTTTATCATATGCGCTTTTAATCATATGCGCTGCGCTTTTCATCATATGCGCTTTTTATCATATGCGCTTTTAATCCTATGCGCTTTTCGGTGCTACATAGATATTTCTCATTTTCGATTATCATTGACTGATAATCATATCCATTATGATATATATCAGAGAAACTTAACAAATTTCTCTTTGATTTGGGAGAAAACAAGACATTGTTTACCAAAAAATTCGTACCATTTGGTAATATGAAATTTTGCCTTTTTCGTTTCTTATATCAAGTTTGCAAGAGCTGATATAGTATTTATAATTCCTTCATTTGATTTAAATCAATGAAATATTTCTTAGATTTGATCATAGTGTGTATGTTACTACTATCTGCAATACATAGGTCTTTACCATTTAATTGATGTTGTATTTCTGCAGGATTCATACTAAAACTTCAAATAAGATATGCAAATAATGAGTTATATTTCAGCAAGATAATCAAATTATATTACCTGCAAACAAGTTATAATCTGAAGTACATAAAAGATAACACTTAATAAAACATATGCGTTATGGTCTAAAACCATTTATTTATGAGTGATACATAAAAAAAACTAGGCATCTTAGAAAATTCAAACCATTCAAGTCTCAAGGTAGCTCAGGGTTAATTTAATCAAGATTTGTCAACAGATTCACTCTCGTTTTCTTTTCTTTTGGGACTTATTTGTAGAGCTAAACAAGATGTTCATGTATTCAAGAAATATTAGACTGGTGATCCACGTTACCAGATCATTAATAAGAATCTCCGAAATTCTTATAAGAGCGTCTACTAATATCTTTAATTTTATTCTTTCATGGATCACTGTTATTATTTTTTATTTTTTATTTTATTTTTTATTTTTTTTTATTTTTTTATTTTATTTTTTGATAATTAATATAGTATCTATCTTTGAGTATTTTCCATAATACACTTGGATTTTCGATCATATAATATGTAGATTCTAAGGACTCGTTAATATGTTTGCTAAGAAAAATACTTACTATTACTTTCTCTTGTTCGGAATAATTGTTTTTTTCATTCAGGGTTTCTAAATTACAGTTTGATTTGAGATGTTTTTCTACATTCATAACCCATGTTAAGTAGTTGTTCCCACTTGTTCTAAATGAGCAAATTTAAGCCTTTTCAAATTCGACATTTTCTATTATCATAAAGATGAATAACATAAATCATAATCATAATCAACTTCTATTCATAGACAAATAATAAAATGAAATTAGAATCATTTTAAATTCATAAGCAGCAAACAACAGAATAATGGTATGATTACAAATAATAAAACCACAAGGGCAGGATAGAATATAGGTTCACCCGGTGGTATATTAGCAACAATGATGATAGTTAATATGACCAATACAATAGGAAAAATCATCCTTGTGTGAATCATTTTTACAAAAACTTTTTGAGAGTAGTAATCTGAAAAATGAAGATTGATTTGTGAAAATGTGAAAACGGAGATGTTTATTTTATATTTGAAAAATATAGTTGTTGTAACGTCGTCAGTTGACGTTAACAACCGTTATGTATATATGACCGTTGTAACGTCGTTAGTTGACGTTAACGAATAAAGTCACTATATCAAAACGCGTATGAGTAATATAAAGGACAAGATTTTTTTTCTTATTTTAACTTTTAAGATTTACTTTTAATAAAAATGCAAACTACTTTTTCTTATTTTAACTTTTAAGATTTACTTTTAATAAAAATACAAACTACTTTTTCTTATTTTAACTTTTAAGATTTACTTTTAATAAAAATACAAACTACTTTTCTTATTTTAACTTTTAAGATTTACTTTTAATAAAAATACAAACTACTTTTTCTTATTTTAACTTTTAAGATTTACTTTTAATAAAAATACAAACTATTTTTTCTTATTTTAACTTTTAAGATTTACTTTTAAGAATAAACATTAGTATGCATGAAATAAATAATGATTAATTGCATAAGTAATCATAAATGTTAGATAACATATAAAGACCTCATCGTATTCGTATTGATCAGAATTAATCTCGACCCATGGTACCGTGTTGTCAAATGACGTGTTGCGTACATAAAGTACCGTGTTGTCAAATGACGTGTTGCGTACAATCATGAGGTCTTATTAACATAAATATAAATGTTAGTGAAGTTAATAAGAGTTAGATTACAGAAAATATAATTCAGGTGGTATAACCGACCATATATAACTTAAATAACATAAATATAAATGTTAGTGAAGTTAGTAAAAGTTAGATTACTGAAATATAATTCAGGTGGTATAACCGACCATATATAACTTAAATAACATAAATATAAATGTTAGTGAAGTTAGTAAAAGTTAGATACAGAAATATAATTCAGGTGGTATAACCGACCATATATAACTTAAATAACATAAATATAAATGTTAGTAGTCCAAAATTTGATATATTCGAGTCTGAAAATTATTAATAATTTCATACCTTGATTAGTGATTCGTGATCGTTTGAGATATCTTTTAATTACACTAAGCTTTTCGTGCTGATAACGTGTTATAATTCAGTAGGCTTATAACTACCTTTAGTGGCCTAGTTCTTGACTGTAGACTACTAATAAGTATATAGAGAGAATATGAGAGAATATGAGAGAATATATTTAGTGTGTGTTTTATAAACTCATAACACACATATTTATACTCAAAAAATCTACTATACAATATCTATAATAATAATAAAATTAACATCCAATTTAACTTTTATAACAAGTTTCATTTTCTTTTTTTTACCCTTTATATTTTTGGGCTGAGAATACATGCACTGTTTTAATAACTGTTTTACAATATTTATATGCGTGAGTTTCATTTGCTCCCTTTTTAAATGCTTTTGCAATATATATCTTTGGGACTGAGAATACATGCGCTGTTTTTATAACTGTTTTACGAAATAGACACAAGTAATTGAAACTACATTATATGGTTGAATGATCGAAATCGAATATGCCCCTTTTTAGTCTGGTAATCTAAGAATTAGGGAACAGACACCCTAATTGACGCGAATCCTAAAGATAGATCTATCGGGCCCAACAAGCCCCATCCAAAGTACCGGATGCTTTAGTACTTCGAAATTTATATCATGTCCGAAAGAGGATCCCGGAATGATGGGGATATTCTTATATGTATATTGTGAATGTCGGTTACCAGGTGTTCAATCCATATGAATGATATTTTTTGTCTCTATGCATGGGACGTTTATTTATGTGAACTGAAAATGAAAATCTTGTGGTCTATTAAAATAATGGAAATGATTGTTATGATAAATTAATGAAGTCACCAACCTTTTGGTTGACACTTTAAAGCATGTTTATTCTCAGGTATGAAAGAAATCTTCCGCTGTGCATTTGCTCATATTAGAGACATTACTTGGAGTCATTCATGACATATTTTAAAAGACGTTGCATTCGAGTCATCGAGTTCATCAAGATCATTATTAAGTCAATTATAGTTGGATGTATTATGAAATGGTATACATGTCGTCAACTTTCAATAAAATGAAAGTTTGTCTTTTAAAACGAATACATTGTTTGTAAAATGTATCATATAGAGGTCAAGTACCTCGCGATGTAACCAAATGTGGAAGACTTCATCTGGATGGATTAGGACGGGTCTCTACACTCTAAACCCCAAACACCAAACCCTAAACCCAAAACACTAAACCCCAAACCTTAAACACTAAACCCTACACACTAAACCCAAAACCCTAAACCCTAAACACTAAACCCTAAACCCTATACACTAAACTCTAAACCCTAAACCCTATATCTAAATCATAAACCCTAAACCTTAAATCAACCCTAAACCCTTAACCACCAACCGTTAACCTTACACACTAAACCCTAAACCTTAAACACTATACCCTAAACCCTAAACCATAAATTCTAAAATCTAAACCTTAAACCCTACACTCTAAAACCTATACCCTATAAAATAAACCCTATACACTAAACCCTAAACCCTATATATAAACCCTAAACCATAAAATCCTAAACCCTAAACTTTATATCATAAGTTCTAAAAACTAAACCCTAAACTTTAAAGTCTAAACTCCCTTAACTCTTAACCTTAGACCCTATACCCTAAACACTAAACCGTAAATCCTATACACTAAATCCTAAACCCTAATTCCTAAACCCTAAACCCTAAAACATAAATTCTAAAATCTTAACCCTAACCTTAAATCCTAAACTGTAAACCATAAATTATAAACCCTAAATAGCAATTTCTTAATCTTAAACCATTATCTCTCAACGCGAATGTGTAATATTTTTATCCGATTATTTATAAAGTTAATTGAAAATCATCACTAATGTATGTAAGGTCACCTGATTTTTTTCCATACAATCTATATGTTTCTCTTCGGTGTAGTTTACCACACATTCGTTAATGTCATTAATCTTTTTAGGTGATCATGAATTGTGAATAATGCCATAGCTTGTTGTCTTTTGGTGAGTATCTTTTGAATCTCCGACGCAATCTTTTCACGTAATAGCTTCGATCTATAAAGTTGCAAGCGGCGATAATGGAACTTTTTCAACGTCTTTCTTAAGTCTTTGGTGTGGTTTCTCACATATTCGTTAATGTCATTAGTCTTATGAGGTGGTCATGAGTTGTGAATAATGTCATAGTTTGTTGTCTTGTGGTGAGTATCTTTTAGATCTCCGACAAAGCCTTTTCTCGTAATTAGTTAGCCGGTAATCAGTAAATTATATTTTCTTACAAATATGTATATTATTAAAATATATTAAAATCTTAAATTGTATCGAAGATTTTACCTGATTCATAAGGTTGTTCTTAATACTTAGTTTTCCAACAAAACTTAGACATACAATTTTCGAAAATTGACATGACAGATTCATTAAATTTATAAAATAGTTATTCTTGTGAATAATAGATTGAATAGTCTCAATAAAATATGTTATTATATGTTTACGTTACAAATACTAATATTAGCATTGGGTTATTTTTCAAACTTCACTTATATAGATTCATCAAATAATTACAATGTGCAAGAGATTCAAACTAAAAGTAATATTGTTAAATTACAATGTGCAAGAGATTAAACTTTAAATGCATAAATTCACTAAGTAATTCACAAGAAATCACGACAATAACATTAATTTCAATATTTTACTGAAGAGTAGCTCTTGCTTCGAAAGAAAAATATGAATTCAAAACTGTGAATTCCTATAAAAAGATTAAAATAAATAATCGAGAAACAAACATAGTGGACCCTATCCTGTTAGCAACCACATCTCGTCTCACTGAATTCGACTTAACGGCAACCCGAGTAATTGTAAACATTCCAAATATGCTGAAACTCAATATCATCAATCTATCATCTAAACTAAACTTCATATGGAACCTTTTTCCTCACTTATTCATCATTAACAACCACTTATTCATCATTAACAATTTCTGAGTTGAAACTAACAAGGTTGAGGTCATTCGCGCTTCACGGCGGCCGACCTTAGTCTTTGTGGTGATGCGTTCGATGACATAACTAACCACATCCCACATTTCTCTAACGTTATCTAGCACCATGTGCAGTGTTGATCAAATGCCCTTGCTCGACCCATAAGTTTCTTATTATTCCCGAAGTTAATTATAACCTGGATTTGGGACACAATGATAGAAAAAAATCAGACAATAAGTCGAACACAACCCATCCAATTCAAACTAATATTTATCGTGACTTGTTTTTACAATAAAGCTTCCTTTCATCTTTCTCAAAACTATCCAACCAATTAGTTACAATATAATATCCTAGAACGTTACAACTAACTACAAAAAGAGGGGCAAAGCTAACATGTAAGGTAGCAATGTGTAGTTTATAATTTGTACCTCGTTGTAATGGCAATTGTCTTTTTTCATGAGATAACTCCTATTGTGCACTACTGCACACTTTGTATAGTGTAAAACAAACCCATATGAACTTTTTCCCTTTTGGCTCCACAAACCAACAACTTTCAATGCATCCATCAATCCATATATCCATATTTCATACATCAGTCCATTAAAACTAATATAAAAGATTAAAAGAAAGTAATTATCATATCATCTAGTAGTAGGCACGAATAAGGTACTCCATAACAAAATCAGACACCATAGTCTTACTGAAAAATGCCCATGCAGCCATATCTGCACACACAAAAAACATAGTGTATTGTGTATACTATTAAAAATAAAATAAGATAAAATAAGTAACAGTAAGAACTCTTATTACTAACTTATGAAGCAGTTTCTCTCAAAACCACATCAAGAGCTTGAATAGTTTCTTGAGGATTATCGCAACTTCTACCATTTAAAAACCGTCTTAAATGATCAAACTCTTTTCAGCAGCAAACTTTATGTTGACTTTATAATCACGTGTTCTCCTACATATTTAACATAGCACAACATAATAAGTACTATTGTACTAAATACAAAATATCTGGCATACATTCATGAAGATATTAGTAAATAGAATGGCAAGGTGTATACACCCATCTTCATTATCATGGACAGTAACAACTTAATTCTTTGGACGCTAAAGGTGATGATTCAGCAGCAAATGCGCTCTTTTTACCATCATAAGCCAACCGCCGATTACACATGTGTGAAGTCACGTACTTCTCAGGCAAACATTTTAATATAGCTCTGCATTTGGATTTTGAGGTCACTTCAGGGGTAATTGTCACCTATAAAAAACTCACAATATTTAAATTTTAAATTCAAATGAAATTGTCATACCTGATGTTATAGTCGATCGTATGAAACCGCGCTTTGATTGAAGTAAGTTGCTCCCTGACTCGCAGCCCAAAATCTTCATTTACAAGTTTATCTTGATTGTACTTATTCCCTTTCAGCACCTGTAGCCACCAAAAATTACAAAAAATGATACTAACTGAAATAATCTTGAAATAATTATAGTAAACATTTGCAGTGACGAAAAAAGATGTCAAAATTAATACATTATCGATCTCTTATTCACGATCCGTGGGACATCTACAAGTAGCCTTGAGCATTGAGGTAACCTGCCTCTCATTGAGTTTCTTCGAATAACGTTGACTATCAACAAATCTGAAAATCTGAAAATCTGTATAATATACATATTGTTATCAGCATACATCAGTTAAAATTATTAGTAATTCAGATCGTATGAACCCTAAATTAAAAAGATAAATCAAAATCGACATACTTGAAGATCATGTTCGGATAAAGAAATAGATCTATCGCTGGATTATGTACAGGTCTCTTGATCATCATAACATTAAAGCTTATGAATTCGATATCTTTTTGGGTAGCTATCATATCTCACAATCACAAACTACCTTCAGCCATTTTTTCCTTATCATGATTCATTTGTCATCATAAGATGAATCACACTCACAATTAGAATAAAAATTCAAACTTACATAAAACTAATTACTATAACCCTAAACCCCTAAACCCTAACAAAAATAAATTGTGATTACCTGAGTTTTAAAAGTTTAGGTTGAAGAACAAAACGATTCCATTCACGTTGCAATTGACTGGAGGTGGATTAGAGCAATTGAATGAATCGAGATGTTATACTGGTAACCGATTAACATTTTGAGTAATGGAGATCATAGATATCTAGCACCGGAGTCAGGATCTCTGTGAATTGATGGATTCAATTTGTCAGTTTTTGTACGAAACCCCTAATTTTTTTAGAAGCCACCGTGTTTTTTATTAGAAGTTTTTTATTATAAGGGTATTTTAGGAATGGATTATATGTAAAATTGATTTATTAGCTAATTTTTTAGTGGATGATTAATGACCGTTGGATCAAGGGGTATTATAATGTAATTTTCTAATCTAATGGTAATAAAGGGTGTTTTGAAAATATTTATTAGCTAATCGACTCTCTTTTAATGTATATATATAGTGATGATGTATATAGTGATAGTGATAATGGAATCAATATTTTTCATGAAAAATATTTCTTCTACTATGAGTAGATATTTCATGCCTATACTTGAATCTTTTAATGCAAGTTACCAAATGACGACAAGTAGATTCAAACCATGCAAAACGAATCCATACTTGATACCATGATCAGCCGTTTTTGTAACACTGAATTCGTACGATGCAAATATGGAGTACAAATAATTATAGTATAATTATAAAATATGACGTACTTCGTCACGTATAATAATAATAATATCACTCCCAACTATGAGGACTGATTAGCGTCACAATAACCCTTCCTAATATCCGATAAATTTCAGTCGTTCTTCAATCAAACATATTCCAAGTAAATAAACAATTACATAAAATCTAAAAATTACAATTCATCACTACAGTTCACTCATCTAAGTAAATTCAAAATTGAAATAAAACTGGAAACAAAATAATCGATAACAATTACATAAATCATTGTTTTGAACAAATAATAATTAAATTATATTAGAATTAGAATTAGGATGTACCGTTATTTTGATGCGGATACATATTCCAAGAGATTAGTTAATCCCAAAACTTAAAGAACAAAAGTCTTCAAGTTGTCGGCTGCCTCCAGGAGCAAATTATAATACGGAAAATTAACCAAACCTAAAACTATTAATCGTAAACTAAGGGAACGCTAGTTTATTTATAGCTCAAAAACAAGCGTAGCCTCATTATAAGGGTATTTTAGGGATGGATTATATGTAAAATTGATTTATTAGCTAATTTTTTAGTGAATGATTAAGAACCGTTGGATCAAGGAGTATTATAATGTAATTTTCTAATCTAATGATAATAAAGGGGGTTTTGAAAATATTTATTAGCTAATCAAGACTCTCTTTTAATATATAATATAGTGATGTTTTATAAAATAGACTTTTTTGCTCCGTTGGTCCTTCAAATATATACGAAATTGCAATTCGAGTCCCTCAAGTTTTTTTTTGATTTTCGAGTCCTTAAAATTGCAAAATTTTGCAATCCGAGTCCCTCCGTCTAACTTCCGTCAAAATTGGCCGTTAACCTTTGACATGTGTCATGCATGTGAGGGTAAAATCGTCTTTTTACTCTTTTCTTTGACTTTTTTGCTTTGTTGGTTCTTCGTTTATACACAAAATTGCAATCCGAGTCCCTAAACTTTTTAATTCGAAATTTTATCTGTTTTTTATCTTTAATTCATACTTTTTATCTTTGATTCGACTTTTTATCATCATCATCTCTCATCTCCTTCTTCCGCCAACTCTGTTTTCAACCGTAACTTCGTCATTAGACTCATCGGAATCACTACTGTTGATAATGTCATCATCGTCATCTTCTAACTTTCTCCGACACTTCGCATCACCGTCAAGGAACGGGTAGGGTTTGTCCGATTTAAACTGCTTGTTAGTTCATGTTCTTCGTCATCTTGTTTGTTCACCATCGTCATCATCTTCATCGGATCATCATCAAATCATCATCGACAGATCTGAAGTTCGTTCGGATTCGAAATCAGGAAGCAAAATTTTATTTCCTAGGTGGTTGTTCGTCATCATCTTATGTTCTAGGTAGGAAATTAAGTGTTAAGCATCAAATTAATGATAAAAAGTCGAATCAAAGATAAAAAGTATGAATTAAAGATAAAAAAACAGATAAAAATTCGAATTAAAAAGTTGAGGGACTCGGATTGCAATTTTGTGTATAAACGAAGGACCAACGAAGCAAAAAAGTCAAACAAAAGAGTAAAAAGACGATTTTACCCTCAAATGCATGGCACATGTCAAAGGTTAACGGCCAATTTAGACGGAAGTTAGACGGAGGGACTCGGATTGCAAAATTTTGCAATTTTAAGGACTCAAAATTCCAAAAAAAAACTTGATGGACTCGGATTGCAATTTCGTGTATATTTTAAGGACCAACGGAGAAAAAAGTCTATAAAATATGTATAAAAGTACCTTGTTTTTTTAAATTATGTTTTGAAAGTACGATGGCCTCTTAAAAAACTCTAGCTATATAAGGGTCGTTTGTTATCATTAGTGATCAACAATATTTTAAGTAGCAAATAGTCGTGCTTCCTTGTGTCTACGAATAAACACAAGTACAAGATTTATGTATGTGATTTATTATATGGATTTATTTATTAGGGTTTTATAGGTTTTGTTATATATAGAAGTAATGATCAAATCTTGATAAATGTTGTTGTGTTGTTACAATTGATGATTGTTATACGATGTATACATGTTGATGGAGTGATTGAACTAATCAAAATAAGCGTCAAATAGTGATTTTAGGGTTTAAACCCATTTAGACCGTTGTTGTTGTCCTTGTTCTTCAGTTTCACGTGAACGAAGTGTCGTTCGTACGGATGAGACCTCATTCACACGAACGACAGGTAGTGTATAAAATATATGCTTTGCTTGTTGGTCCGTACGAAGGACAACTTGTCCGTACGAGCGAGGTTGTCGGTCGTGCGAACCATACTCTAATTTGTATGACCCTGTTTGAGGTGTGCTGTAGTCTTGGATGACTCATCCGTACGACCCAACCGTCATCCGCACGGATGAAGTGGCTCACTCATGCGAGTGAGATCCGTACGAACCAACCGTCATCCGCACTGATGAATTGGCTCACTCGTGCGAGTGAGTGTCACTCGTACGGATGACTTGTCAGATTGTATATGATTTTGTGATACCGCTTTATTGATCTATTTCGATGTTGTGTGGAATTAGAACCATATATGGTTATAGAAAGGGCGGTTTGTTAGGAAATAATTTTTTGCAAATGTGGTGTACATATTCAACTGTATCGTTGACTGACAATGTGGTTATTATATTTGGGTCAGTGGTCATCTCGACTCATTCGATGTGATTATGTATAATCATTGCTTTTGATTCATATTGTGATTGAGATATGATTACAGACTTGGATTGTATCATTCTTAGGTAATAAAGTGGATGTGAAGACTCGGTAATATTAGACCACTGAGTTGTGCTGGTATCAGTGAGTGAGACTATCATTTCATATATTAGTATAAAGTAGCAGGCTGTGCTACTGTTGCGATGTTGTCAGTTTGAATGATTAGATTGTCCTTTTATACTATTGATATACTTTGTTGTATATGTTTTCTTATGTGCACAATGTAGTTGTCGGCCTTGATTTGTTAGGCTGAAATGCGCCGGCCTTTATTTGTTAGGCCGAACTCAAAGAGGTCAACCTTTATTTGTTAGGTTGGTTTAACTATTACTATCTGGTGTAGTATAGCTTTGAATGATGGATTCGTTGCGTCTGGATTACTATACTAAAGATTCAGTAATAAGAACTATCAGTAAACCCTAGCCCAATCAGCTAGTGGTTGATCCCGTACATGCCACCGATCCTCTTGTGATACTTGTTGTACTTGATGTAATTGTGGTAAATGCTACCATATGTGTTGGTGCATATTTGAGATATATAACAACAACAACAACAACAACAACAACAACAAC
This sequence comes from Rutidosis leptorrhynchoides, assembly GCF_046630445.1. Taxonomy (NCBI): domain Eukaryota; kingdom Viridiplantae; phylum Streptophyta; class Magnoliopsida; order Asterales; family Asteraceae; genus Rutidosis; species Rutidosis leptorrhynchoides. Next base: position 382,214,563 of record NC_092343.1, on the reverse strand, counting down.
AACAACAACAACAACAACAACAACAACAACAGACCCAATCTCACATGTGTGAGGTATGAGGGAGGTGAGACGTAGACAATCTTTCCTCTATCCTAGAATAAAGAGAAATCATTTCTCTACTCAGAGTGAAACACTCACAGGAGTAGAGAAAGTCCCCCCTCTCTTTGCTCGACGGATAAAGAGATTGTTTTACATCCAAACATCAATTGCCTGTAAAAACACATTCTTTACTTCATTGATAGCAGTTATATTTCACATGTGAATGTTATTTATTAATTAATAACCAACATCGGGTGAGTGGTCAACCAGTATCGGGTAAGTGGGTTTCAACATCGTGTTTGGACTCCGTCAATGATATAAGATGTAATATGTTTCTGTATATTTCATTCAAGGGAAAATGGATACATATATAGCGTACAAATATAACAACCAATTAGCTATTCTAGGAAAATAAATGACAACCATTTACAGCTATACATAATAACCATAATTAGGAGATATGGTCAATCACAATTAATCTTTATCCGTAATACGCCCCCTCAAGATGGACGACCGAGGAGCGAGACCAATCTTGGACATAAAGGCTTCGAATTTTGGACGTGGTAGCGCTTTAGTAAGAGGGTCGGCAAGTTGATCGTTGGTGGAACATGTGTGACCCGCAGTGTGCCCAATTAAACTTGTTCCCGAATAAAATGATACGCGAGTGCTAGATGTTTCATGCGGGAGTGACATACCGGATTAGCCGTGAGCAATGTAGCACCCAAGTTGTCGCAGTATATAACAGGCCTGGTAGGAGGTTGAACACCAAGTTCTCGGAGCAGATTGCATACCCATAAAATTTCAGCAGAGGTAGTTGCTACTGCTTTGTATTCGGCTTCCGTTGATGACTGCGAGACGAATCGCTGCTTCCGAGAGGTCCAGGAAATAGGATTGCGTCCAATGAAAACAACATGACCCATAGTGGAGATGTAATTATCTTTGTCTCCAGCCCAATCCGCATCAGAAATGGCATGAAGATCGAATGGTGAGTCCCGATATAAATTAATGCCCTGATCAATTGTTCCATTAAGATATCGTAGCAGTCTTTTTAATGCAGCCCAATGTGTGTCCCGTGGGGAGTGCATGAACTGAGAAAGACGGTTAGCAGTAAATGCAATGTCAGGACGAGTAAGAGGCAGCCTGTAGAGCTGGATATTCAGTGGGGTTCGATATTAGAGATCCACCATGCGTAGTGAGGGGACTGCCGGTAGCGATAGGTGTGAAGACGGGTTTAGCATGGGGCATTTTTGCACGCTCTAAAAGGTCAATAATATACTGCCGTTAATTTAGAAATAACCCCTGAGTTGTGGGAACCACTTCAACACCTAAAAAATAAGATAGATCGCCCAAGTCTTTGAGTGCAAATTTGGTGGCCAAGCATTGAACAAATTCGTTGAGGCTGTTAACATCCGGGCTTGTAAGGACAATATCATCAACGTAAACAATAAGATAAATGGGTGATCCTTTGGTGTGGTTGATAAATAATGATGAATCACTGATGGATCTGGTAAAACCAAAATTCTTGAGAAAAGTTGTAAGTTCGTTATACCATGCCCGGGGTGCCTGTTTGAGACCGTAAATCGCCTTCTTTAGTTTACACACATGACCTGGAAAGGACGCGTGAGGAAACCCCGGTGGTTGAGTCATGTAAACCGTGTCATAGAGTGTGTCGTTCAAGAAGGCATTATTGATGTCTAATTGGCGAAGGGACCATTTGTGAAGTGCCCCGTTCATATACAATATAAACGATTCACAATAGTTGATTACATCGCGAGGTAATTGACCTCTATATGATACATTTTACAAACATTGCATTCGTTTTTAAAAGACAAACTTTCTGTACATCGAAAATTGACGGCATGCATACTATTTCATAATACCTCCAACTATAATTGACTTAATAATAATCTTGATGAACTCGACGACTCGAATGCAACGTCTTTTGAAATATGTCATGAATGACTCCAAGTAATATCTCTAATATGAGCAAATGCACAGCGGAAGATTTCTTTCATACCTGAGAATAAACATGATTTCAAGTGTCAACCAAAAGGTTGGTGAGTTCATAGATTTATCATAAAACAATAAAATTCATCATTTTGATAGACCACAAGATTTAAATCCTGCATGGTACAAATGGGCCCGAATCTTATACCCACCTGTAATGTACATGCGATATCTTTTAAATACAGTACACCTCGTGTACGAAATCATCTTTCATAAATCTTAGTAACCGTACACATATCTCGTGCACAAAAATAACATACACATAACCTGTGTATAAAATCATTCTCTCGATACATAACATTCACTTTGCTTTCATAGCTTGACTTGGTAACCGACCTTAACATATAATGCGCATAAATAATATCCCCAAAACAGAACATCTCGTCTGTATAATAATCATATAAACCTCAAAGAACTAAACACCATGCCCACTAGCTCTTCCGTCTAGTGAATATTCTGGGTGGGGGTGTTAAACCCGGTAGCTACCTTTAGGATTCGCGTCAATTAGGCGTGCACTAATTCTCAAAATTAGTGATGTTCCCTAATTCTTAGGTTACCAAGCAATAATAATCAGGGGAAAAATATTCATATCAATTGTGGCAATTATCACGTCCACATAATTCAATGGTGGCAATTATCACGTCCACATAATTCATTCGAGGAATGTTTTGCTTGTGTCTATCTCGTCAAACATTTATAAAAGCATTTCATGTATTCGCAGTTCAAAATGTATTTCAAAAGCATTTATTAAAGCAGTTGTAAAAGTAGCGCATGTATTCTCAGTCCCAAAAATGTAAAGAGTAAAAGGGAATCAAATGAACTCACGCATATAATTATTGTAAAACAGTTAATAAAACATTGCATGTATTCTCAGCCCAAAAATGTAATGAGTAAAAGGGAGCAAATGAAACTCACCATACAATATTTTGTAGTAAAAATATTCATACGACGATACTTAACAATGCAGGGTTGGCTTCGGATTCACGAACCTATATCATTCATGTATGTATTAAAACATATTCTTGTAATCTAATAAATATTTATATTATTATTGGTGAAAATTTTTACATTAATAACTTATATATATTATTATATTTTATTTTTGTATATGTTAGATAGATAATAGTATTTGTATATTTAGTTTTTGGGTGTTAAATATATTTTTATATGATAAATCTTTTTGTTTGTAAAATACTGGTTATAATAACACTAAAATATTTATAATGATAGTAATGATAATTTTCATACTATTAATAATAATGATAGTATCAAAAAAAATATAGAGATTTATGGTAATGATACTTTTAGTAGTAATTATATTAATTTTAATAATAACAGTGTTCGTTAATGATAATCATATTAATGAAAATGATAGTATTAATAATAGTACTTGTGTCCATAGTAATACTACTAAATATTATAAAATGATGCAAGTACTAATATTAATGAAAATAATAATAATTTGTATCATTCTCATGATAATAATAATATTCATAATCATATTGGTACTACTAATATTAATATTAAGGATGTTACTAATAATAATAATAATACTGATAGTACCATTACCAATGATACTTAGTAATAATAATAATAATAATAATAATAATAATAATAATAATAATAATAATAATAATAATAATAATAATAATAATAATAATAATTTTTAATAATAATAATACTAATAATGGTAACCATAATAACAATAATGGTATTAATAATTATAATAACAAATGATAATACTAATAATAACAATAAAAGTAATAATTTTAATTATATTAATGGTATTAATAATAGTTAACATAATACTAACAATAATAACAATAATAGTAATAATGATAAGAAATAATAACAATAACCATAGTTGTACCTCAATAGAATAGGTTTTTAAAAAATATCGTCACTGCCGGGGATCGAACCCGAGACCTCCCGTATACCCTTCAACACACTAAACCATTACACCAATCCTTACTTTTCTGATTAATCTGGTTCCTATAATTATTTACCCCGTATTATTCTGTTCCCAATTCATCTTCTTTTTCTCATTACCAAAACGACCAAGGATCAAAATGTTTAAACAGATGTTTATTTACCTTAAGATAACCATAACTAACCAATATCAGTTGTTTATATGTAAAAAAAATAAATAAAAGATCAATACAGCTTCTACAGCCGTCGCTGTATCAAAGAAAAAAATAAAATTCGATTTTGGATTTGGAGGCTGTTATAGACGAAATTTATAACATGAAATAGATTCCAATTCTTTCTTAGAAACTTTGTGAATTGCCAATTGAAACAGAATCATCAAAACGAGTATGAATTTTCATGAAGAACAATAGTTTGACTTAAAAAAAATAAATGTTTGACTCTGAAATTGGAATTCATTACGAAAAATTAAAATTTGAAAGTTTGCAGATTGTTTGAAATAGATATTTCAATCACAACTGCATTATTACATTTTGTATTTGATTTCGAAATCGATCTATTGGAAGAATGAACTAAGAACAGAGATATACGACTAGTTCCTATTTTTCTGTTAAAATTCGACAGCTATAGATCGTTATATGTGACTGGAATTGATTTTGAGAGGGTAAAGTTAACTGAGTTTATTAGAAACACGGAGGAATCGATTGTTGTGTATCAAATTGGGTCGACAGGTTAAATCAAAAGGACAGAAATAATAAAAATAAAAAAAGAAGAAAAAAAAGATATCGGTCTATTTATGATTTGTACGATTGATCTGCATATGTAACTAATTTTGGACAACATCAAAAATCCCTTACAGTTAGATAGTGATACCCAACCTATTTCACTATATGTAATCGCTTATTATTTTAAATTTAATATTAAATACATATAAATATACTTATAATAATAATTCTATTAAATATAATAAATAATAATAATGGTAATAATAATTATTAATAATAATTTTATTTATGATATGAATAATAATATTAATGTTGATAAAGATAATAATGATATGTTTTTAATAATATTAATATTAATCATAATAATAATAATATTAATAATAATAATACTATTACAAAATTAAATGTGTCAACTTTCATATCTATATATATTATATTAAGAATAATAATGATTAATACTGATTATTAATATTAATGAAAGTAGGCATAGTATTATTAGTATAATAACTATATTTTTAACTTGTAATTAAATTTAATATTTTCTTATTACAATTTATTAATTATATCCTATTTACTAGTTACCTAATGTATAGGATATTTAATGTATATATATATATATATATATATATTATGTATTTTACATTATACATGTAATCTTAATTGTATATAGAAGTCATATATATATATTTATTTCAATATCCACTTAATTATCTTATATATTATTTTGTATTTTAATTCACATGATTAAAGTATATTTAATTAATTTTTAAAATATTATATACATTCTTATATTTATATTTGTGTGTGTGTGTGTATATATATATATATATATATATATATATATACACATATTTACATCTAATTGCTCGTGAATCATCGGGAATAGTCAAAGGACAAATGCATTAACGTAAACTGTTCCAGAATTTTGAGACTCAGCTTTACAGACTTTGCTTATCGTGTCGGAAACATATATAGATTAAATTTAAATTTGGTCGGAAATTTCCGGGTCGTCACAATTTGTTGGTAACAGCGAGAGTAAGTAAAGTGCGAATAGTCGCTGGCTTTACTACAGGGCTGAAAGTCTCGGTATAGTCCACACCCGGTCATTGTTGAAATCCTTTCACCACGAGTCGTGCTTTGTAACGTTCAACACTACCATCAGAATTGTATTTAATACGATATATCCACTTACATTTTATCACATTGTAAGATGAGTCAGATGGAACTAAATCCCATGTTCCTAGATTGTGTAGGGCTGTTAGCTCATCCAACATGGCTTGTTTCCACAATGGATCCTTTAGGGCCTGATTTATCGTAGTGGGTTCAAGTGGCCGAGACTTAATTGTGCTAGTGTGAACATACTTTGGATTAGGCTTGACAATATTTTTTTTGGAGCGAGTGATAATAGTGGTTGAAGTAGAGGATGAGGGTAGTGGTGGAACATCCGTAGATGAAACCGGAGGTGTGGTGGTGGCAGCAGATGGAGCGTGAGCCGAAGTTGGTTCAGGCATTGGTGGAGGTGTATCAACAGTTGGAGGGTGTGAGGGTGTAGCGATGATAGGAATTCCAACATCACACCATGAGTTACTGCTAGGGTAGGAAGGTGGAGTTGCGGAGGATGTGAGTTTGACATATGGAAAATTGTCTTCGACAAAACGGACATGACAAGAGGTGTATAAGCGATTGGTGACCAGGTCAAGGCAATGATATGCACTTTGTGTAGCAGAATAAACAACAAAAATGCACGGAGTGGACCTTGCATCTAATTTATGAGAGGTGTAAGGGCGAAGCCAAGGGTAACAAAGGCAACCAAAACATCGAAGTTTGAGATAGTTTGACGGAGTCTTGAACAGAGAGTGATATGGAGATTTGTTGGCTAGAATGGGTGTTGGGAGACGGTTAATGAGATAGGAGGCGGTGGTGAAGGCTAAGGGCCAAAACGATGTAGGAAGTTGAGCCCGAGTAAATAATGAGAGCCCGGTTTCAACAATATGGCGATGCCTACGTTCGGCTAGACCATTGTGCTCGGTTGTATGAGGGGGTCGGGTGTATGAGGGGGTGTTGTAAGTTGAGAGATTCCATTGACGGAGAGATAATCAGAGAGAGCTATGTACTCACCTCCATTATCCGAGTATAATGTTTTAATGGAACGATGAAAATAGTTTTCGACGAGTGCTTTAAAGCGAATGAACACATTTTTGGTGTCTGACTTCTTTTTAAGGGGATAGAACCAAACATATCTTGTAAAGTGATCAACAAATATGACATAATACTTGTAATCGTCATAAGAATATACCGGCGAGGTCCATACATCAGAATAAAGAATTTCAAGAGGAAAATTGGATACTAAAGTATTTTTATTGAATGGCAATTTATGACTTTTGTTAAATTGGTAGGCATTACAGTTAAAAGAAATAAACTTAGGAACATTAAGTCTAAAGGAAGTTGTAATCGCCTTGAAGGTTGCCATTGATGGGTGTCCGAGTCTATGATGCCAATTATTCACTGAAGTCCAAATACTGGAATAAGCACAAATAGAAGGAAGTGAAGAAGACAGCTGATAAATGCCATCTCTAGTTGGCCCCGTTAGGAGTGTGACCCCTGTCAAGCGATCCTTCACAAAAAACGAATAAGATGTAAAGGCAATAATAAGATTGTTATCTTTACATAGACGATATATAGAGATGATGTTACGACGCATTTTAGGAACATATAATACATCAGAGAGTGATAACGCTTTTGTAAAGGTGGAAAGAGAGGTGGTGCCAATATGTGAAATAGATAAGCCCTTACCATTACCGATGACAATCTCATCAGTACCACTATATGGAGAGTGAAGTGACAAGTTTGCTAAGTCTTATGTTACATGATGGGAAGCACCCGAGTCCAAAAGCCACGCATCTGATGGAGCAGTGGAGCGAGTGGTGGTTGCGTGAGCTTGTGGTTTGTTGTAGTTGTTGCTGCGAAAATCAGAAGGTGAAGGCGGTTTGATAGCAGGATGAGCCTCGGCAAAAACAGAACATCTTTGAAGAGAATGTCCCTTCGCTTGGCACCATTGGCAGGTGCCTAAAAAAGGGCGAGAACCGGTGTAGTTGGTGGACTGTTTCGAACCATGAGTCGTGGGTGTACGATTTGGTGGGTTGGATGATCGATAGTTGTTGTTGCGTGTGTACGTAACATTTGCTGTGGCCGGAAGTGCAGTAACCAAGGGCTGACTTTTGAGTGCAAGTTCCTTGTTGAGTAATTTTTCATGAAGTTCAGTGAATGGTATTGGATCATCTCGAGCATTAACGGCATCGATTACACTTTGATAGGAGTCGTCAAGACCTTCAAGAACACGGTCAATTATATCTTCTGGAGGTACAATCGAATCAAGTAGGGCAAGATGATCGGTGCACGCTTTGATGGCATGCATATATTCGGTGATTGACTGTGGTCCTTTGGTGATAGTTTTGAGCCGCATCTTGAGTTGTTTGATATGGCCTCGAGAGGAACTAGCGTAGGTACTTGCGAGAGTTTCCCACAGATCCTTTGTGGTTGTGGTTAAGGATACAAGTGGGACAACAGTTGGATCGAGGGTGCCAATGAGTGCACCGAAAAGTAAGCTATCCTGACGCACCCAAGTCGTATGCGCAGGATTGGTGGAGGAAGTGCCATCTTTGGTGATCGATGATGGTGGGGCTGGATATGTGCCGTCAATGAATGTGAACAATCTGTACCCGTCAAGCATCGCTTGAACCTGTAACTTCCATGAGTTGTAATTTACAAGCGTAAGCTTGATTACGTTGGTGAGTGAGACGACGATAATGGGGTGAGTAGGATCCGCATCGTTTGGGATCGTGTGAGAGGACATGGTAGCTGCCGCAAGAGAAAAAAAAAATAGGTTTAGGAATCGGCAGGCTCTGTATACCATATAAGATATAATATGTTTCTGTATATTTCATTCAAGGGAAAAGGGATACATATATAGCGTACAGATATAACAACCAATTAGCTATTCTAGGAAAATAAATGACAACCATTTACAGCTATACATAATAACCATAATTAGGAGATATGGTCAATCACAATAAGGCCTGTTTACTTTTTGTTTTATTAAGCTATATAGGGATATAGATAGCAGTATGGATATTGAATTGAAGAGTTATATGTAGTAAGATGAGTATGAGATTTGTTGTTTACTTTTTATACTAAATAAATTGACTGAATGAGTATAATGACCAAATTAACCTTTTGAATTAAAATATATTTTTACACCCCATAAAAACATTTATATCTAATTTACACTTTACGCTCCATTATATCAATAAAATTTATTTATTTATACTCAAACAAACACACAAACCCACTTCTTCACTTGTATTACTCAGTATTTATTTTACCAACACGTATCATTTGTTCATAACACACAGACCAACTTGTATAACACCACCGATGAAGTCTATAACTGTAAATTTTTATTTCTCGGAGTCATCCCTAAACATGAAATAAAGTACGCAATACGGTATTTAAAAGCCCTTTATGAAAGCCGGATTTGACTGCAAAATTCCTCAAATTGAAGATGAATTTGGCTACTTTAATTCTTCGAATGGTTGTCGGTTGTGGGTAATTGAACTTTTGAACGGTTTTCGGTGGTGGGTATTTCAGATCTTCGAACAATTATTTCATATCTTCAAACGGTTATTTTCTTGGATCTCTTGTTTACTTGAAGGAAATAAGATTAATTTTATGTTGATAAAGTCCATGTAACAAGAGAGCATGATGATGGCAGAGGAAAAGGAGGCTAAAAACTCAAAAGGGTAGGGTTGGAAAAACTGATTAATTTCTTGACTATATGGGGACAACACCACTTTTGAATATTACCGAATAATGCCTTAGTACAGAATAATCAAAAATTAAGTCCAAAAGTAAACAAGAAAATTTCTTACCGAATAATCTATGTGGACTATTAAGTCCAATTAAGCCAAAAGTAAACAATTTAATGATGAGAATAAATATAATAGTTGTATTAATTTCTCTTCTTTCTTTGCGAAAAGCAAAAAAATTATAATAGATAAATCCGAACATCAATTATGTACAACTAAACTATCTTTGTAGAATAAGTGAAATACATTGATATGATTATAGCAACAAAAGGAGTTGAACTAACTTTATAGAATAAACGAATTTGATCAAGTAGATGGCACTTCAAAATTGATTTGTTGATCATCATGATTCATGAAATTGTGTTTTCGAAACTGATGTTGCGTATACAAAATATCATTTTGAGAACATATGTCCCGATCTATTACTTCAAAACATGTCAGTCCCGAGTAGTGATGCACGGAAACCGATTTTGGACCGGTACTGTTGTTCCGGTTGTTAATGAAGGTTTTCCTTAAGATCTCATAGCAAAGTCAATTCGTGTGGTTTGACTTGGCATAAAGAGGTTAGTAACGATTGTGGTGGTTCGGATGGGTGTAACGTTAACGAAGCTAATCTTGGTTCCTCTTCGGGTTTGGTGTACTCTAACCATATGTACTTTGACAATCAAGCCTTGAGCGCTCATGTTTATGGAGAGCCCTCTACTACCGTAAATGACACACTCATTCATTCGAGTGACCCGATAAGTGTTTCGAGTGATTTGGGTGTAAACAATGGTGAAAACACTCCCCCTTAATCCGGTTTCAGTCATTGTTAATGAGGTGCGATGCACGTATGATGTTTAGGGGATTGTGGGGTTATTGAATGTGGCTCAAATAAGGTTACACATGTTCTTTTGGTCACAGTGTCACTTAGAAAATTATCCCTTTTGGCATCTAAGCCTTCATACAAAGATTTAGTTATTGGGAATATGCCAAAGTACATGCCGAGTAATATCGATGATCACTTGGTCGATATGTGAGTGATCGATACCGCTACCGATCCTCTATTTTGTTTGGGTCCTCATCGACTTCGTTCCTTAATTCTTCTATTACAAATGTGGGCCAGCTCGTGGATTATTGTAGGGTTTCAAGGGTTCGAAAGACTTTACGTCCGTTGTTTTAAAGTTAGACAATTCAAGTGAGAAAAGGCCATTGGTGGAATCGGATGTGGCAAAGCCTTTCATTTATTCGGACTCGCCTTTTGCTTCTTTGATAAGATGATGTTGAGTTTAGGATCAAAAAGGAGGACACCATTCTAATCAATTCCAACGACCCGCAAAAAGCTCTGGCTAAAACGAAAAAGTCTCACAAATGAAGACATGTGCAAAGTGAGGAAATGAGGAATATTACAGTTTGTGAAAGATATTTGATCCTCGGCGTCGTTTTTAGAGTTTGTAAAAGATATTAGAGTTTGTCGGGGCGTTCCCACATAGATGGTGCATAATCTCCCGGCGTCTTTACGGTTAGGTACCATCTTCAGTTTTGTTTCGGTTTCTTTGGTTGTATTTCTTGTTTGTTTCGGTTGTTCGGATTCTAGTATAGGTTGTGAGCTCCCGCTTGATTATTATGTGTTTGTAGGATGTTTTCATTTTATAAGTTGTAATTGGGGCTTTCTTCCCGATCGTTTTAATGTTGCAACTTGCAAGTGTTTTTTGGTAAAAAAACGACATTTGTATATAGAAAAGCGTTTATAATAATTTTTTATTAAATACTTTTACTTTGGTCAGATAATTTTGATAATTTTCTAGTTTTGTGTATCTATAATTTCTATTAAAATTCTATAATAATGATGTCATTATTAGGTTAATTTCTTTGTTAAAAAAATCGAAAAATAAAAGAAAAAAATCTAAGCATGGTGGATGATGTCATTAATTTAAATAATTTTGAATTAAAATTAAATCTTATTAAATAATTATTATTATTAAATCTTATTAATAATTATTTTAATTATTAAAATTAAATAATTTTGAATGATATTAATTAATTATTTTGAATTGAGTATGAGAAGGTATAAAAGTTAGGCAGAAGAAAATCAATTCTAAATTTATCTTTTGATTTACACTTTTAAAACAGACAACCAATATTATCTCTTATGATTGGATGTAGATTGTTTAATATATATACATTTTAGGTGTTTGATGAAATGTTCAGCTTACGAGTTTATTAGTCGAACTCTGTGGTTTCACGGGTCATTAAACTAAATGACTTTAGCATTTACGTTCACTTAATACCTAAAATATATCATTAAATTGTTTCAGTTAAACAAACCCGTGGTTCTACGGGTCATTTCACTAGTTTTAAATTATTTTTTTAATGGAATAATTTATAATTTATTTTGGTCGAAATATTTTGACACTTGTATTATAGTGGTCTGCGATACAGCGAATCACATCTCCCACCCCGCTATTCCCCTCCCTCTGTTTATAAACTCTCTATTCATTCTGTCTAAACCCTAATTTTTTTTTTTTTTTTTTTTGTGCTCTCAAACAAATTACACACTTCTCCTCCTCCTCTGTCAAATCTGCTGTAATCACAATGGAGTTTTGGGGTAACGATTCTCATTTATATCATCTCAATAGTTTACACTCATAATCATTGTTTGTGCATATGTATCGATACAATATTTATACTGTTTTTATGCATAATTTGTTGTTATAATGTGCGATTGTGTTTTTGTTACGTATATGAGCTTCGTTATTGCTTCAGAAATTAGTAGTAGTGTAATGTAATGATTATGTATGTAAGCGTTTGCAACTAGCTCTGTTGTATCTTAGGTTTTGATATCGGTATGTTATTTTAGGGTTCGCTGTTGCTTCAGAAATTAGGGTTTGATATTGGTAGGTTATTTTAGGGTTTCTTATTGTTTTAGAAATTAGGGTTTGTAATGTGACCTTGTCAAATTTTTTGGAAATTAGTAGGAATTTATTAACTGTTCATATGTTTGTAAATCTTTTGTTGTTTTTTTAGCGATTGTTATTGTAATTTATTACAGTATTCATTTTGATATATGGTTATTTGATCTTTATTTCTGGTTCTATTGATCTGTACATTTAGTATACATATTACTTTCAGGTATGGTGTTGATGTTAGTGTGTACATATGAACTGGTGCATAATGTACAATGTTTATGAACAATTAGCTGATCATCTAACCTGTATAAAAAGTTTATTGAATGTTTTCTCTAAATTTCATCTTTAGCACTTTGCAATTTACAGTTGTATCTCAAATTTACTTAAAAGTTTTGATGACAATTTTACATATATATGCTTTTTTCTTTGTAATGTTATTATCATTGTTATATCTACTATTTTGTGTTTGATTTAGGTGTTGAGGTTAAAAGTGGCCAGCCACTTGAAGTAAACCCTGGTGAAGGCAAATTGATCCATCTGTCACAGGTGCTAAATAATAAAACAATCATAATTTTATATTGATTTTATATGATATGTTATTTTTTAATAAATTAATCATATATTTAACTAAACATATCGGTTTACAGGCCTGTCTTGGAGAAATCAAGAGTAACAAACCAAGTGAATCTGTTTACTTGCACGTTACCATTGCTGAAAAGAAATCTGTTCTTGCAACACTTTACCCTGAAAGGTTACCACAACAACTGTTTGACTTGGTGTTTGACCAAAACTTTCAGCTTTCACACAACTGGAAAAATGGCAGTGTGTATTTCTATGGATACAAAGTTGACCAGCCCACTGATGAAGATGAATATCCTTTTAACAACCACATTGTTTTGTATATATTGTTAGCTGCATTTTATTAAACTTATACTTTGTTGACTTCTTTGACCAATTAATCTTTTTGATGTCTGATTACTGAGTCTGAAGATATGGGTTAGTATTCATTTGCAGCTTATTTTTACTGTTTAGTAAATTCTTGCTCATATTATGTTTTTTTTTTTTTTTTTTTGACAGATTCTGAAGAGGAAGAAGAGGCTCTTAGGCTCCCGGTTATTTATGGTACAAAAATTGTTTTAATTAATTCTGTGCATTTAAAATTTAATTACTTATAATGTTGTTCCCTCTGCCAGGTCAGCATGAGGATAATATAGTTAACAAGAAGGATGGTAAGCAGAAGGTGAAGATTGTGGACCCCAAAAAGGATAAGAAAGCTGACTCTGATGATTCCAACTCTGACAATTCTGATGATTCGATGTCTGACGATTCTGATGATTCTGATGAGGTTTGTATGGTAATTCTTGAAGTCAGTTGACTATTATTGACCACCGTTGACCGACATATTCGAGTCACTTGTGGCATAATAGGGTGTCAAAAGTTCAATGTAGTAGGTCAAAGTTGGATTCATTAGTTTAAATTCAGATTGTACTCAATCAGAATTTGTTAAATAGGTCAAATACAGTCAAAGTTGGTCAACGTTTGACTAGTCTCTAACTTGGCCAATTAGTGCAAGGTCCTGACCGACTAACTCCAACTAGCGAATTTTACAACATTGGCTAATGAATTTTGACCACACTTTTGAATTGTGATCATGTGTATATAAATATATAAATAGAGTTTATAATTATATGTGCACAAAAAATATAGAGTTTATTATGTTGTTGATGAATTTTCTTTATACTTTGTTGCTTTTATAGGATAATGAGGATTCTTCTGACAGTGATGACGATAGTGATGAGGATGAAGAGACACCACAGAAGGTTCGGTGACATTTTTTTTTTGTTTTTTTTATTATTTTTTAATTTTTGTGAAATGATAGGAAGTGTTCTTATTATATCTATACGTCATTTTTACTGTTATAGCAACAATCTGAAAAGAAGAAACACAATGAGTCTGCTATTAAGACCCCTAGCAGTAACAAGAAGGCAAAAATGTCTACCCCTCAAAAGACTGGTTAGTTTACTTTCTTAATTTGTTTTTAAGTAATGTATGAAATTGCAAATATTGTTTTTTATATGATTTTGTTTTTGTAATAATGTTTTGACAGAAGATAGCAAGAAACCACATGTAGACACCCCACACCCATCAAAGAAACCTGCAAACAAGTCGAACCAGAAAAGTCCAGCTTCTACATCTGATGGTGCTCATTCGTGCAAGTCTTGCAACAGGTATTCATTTATTATTATTATTGTCCAAAAGATTCTTTTTCTTTTGATAAATATAACTGAAAATAATTGAAATTTATATACAGAGTATCTGAATATGAATCTGATGTTAAGTTTTGGTTGTTTTTTAGGAACTTTAAGTCGGATGGTGCTCTTAAGTCTCACAATCAAGCTAAGCACGCAAGTAAATGATGAGAGGTAATTGTTCAAGAGAGTAAAGAGGGTGGCTGATTTTGTTAAGAAGTTAATGGAGGGTTTTTTTTAAGAAATTAGTAGGTTTTGTAAAGCCATCCTATTATGTTCTGAAGTGTTGTGGAGAGAACTAGGCAATTATGCTTTATGCTCTTACTACATTAGATGTTGGATTTTTGTTACTAGATTTGATGTCTATGATTCTACTTTTAATGCATCTTTTATGATGACTAGAAAATTCCTTGAATTTGAGTATAGTATGACGAATATTCTGTGATGGTTAGGTAAGGGTTGGAAACAGCGAACGAGTAATTCTGTAGCTGCGTAGCCGATTCAACCCTCATATTAATACCTGCACGATTTTGTAATCTCTTAAACTCCTAGATTGAGGGAACACAAGTGATATTAGAAGGCAACCATCTCTCGAAAACGACAACAAATAAATGGATTAATGAGTCTAAAAATATCAACAATGTCAATCTTTCAATGGTTTATACGTCAATCTTTATTTATACACCACTAAACATTTTTAGATGTTACGGAGTACATTTTTACAATTTATTTGATGATATACACATTAAAAATGATGTACATATCACTCTCGGTGACTTAAAATGTCAATAAATACAAGTTACAGAATACTAAATATACAAGTAATTTTGAACCACTTTTTCTCTCGCTTGAAGCGATGGCTAATATCAAACGTCTACTACATGAACACATTGGTGGTCCTTGGATGTGGTTACGGTTTAATAGTGAAGAAGCATGGAGATTGTTCAAGTCAAATGTCTCATTAAGTGCATTGTTTTCGGTCATTAAAAATGTAGAAGATGATTTAGTGATTAATGAACGTATGATTTGGATATAAATGTCTAGGCTACCAACATGTGCTTGGAAATCTGATGCGTATAAGAATGTTGTTTCTCAATTTGGTAAGTTTAAATTTTTTGAGAATGATAATTCGAAACCATCAAGTGTTGGGAGATTATTCATATCAACAACAAAGAAAGAATTGATCTCTGGAAAGAAGATTGTTAATATTCGACGTGTACCATATAATGTTTATGTCCAAGAAATTAAGATCTTTTTAAGAATTACTCAAATTCTGACAAAAACTTCCCATGAAGATTTTATCGATCAACATAAGAGTAGGAGGAGATCAAACAAATTTGGATTAGAGATCTATGTTATTATCATAATGTTTTATTTTTGGGTATTCAAGAATCCAAAATGACACGTCTCGATTACTTTGGATTGAAAGCTTTATGGGGTAATTATAGATTCGATTTCGCGTGTAGACGTGTAGTTTGGCAAGGGGTATGTCTGGTGGTATCATATCAATTTGGGACTCGAATCATTTCGTAAAAGAAAACATTTGAAGTGATGATAATTTCTTCATTGTTCAAGGTAAATGGTGTAATTCGAATGAGACCACTTATAGGATAAATGCTTATTGTCCTCAAAACACTCAAGCCAAAAGCCGATTTATGGAGCAGAATCCAAGTGTTTAGTGAAACACATATCGGTTCGTATGTAATCTTTGGTGACTTTAATGAAGTTATATCGGAGGAAGAGATGTTTGAGACTTTATTCAACTCTAATGAGGCAGCCACGTTTAACAATTTGATTAATCATGCGGGCTTGATCTTCCAATAGGTGGTCGCATGTATACTTGGATGAATAAAGTTGGTATGAAAATGAGTCTCATTGATAGATTCTTGATATCTCAGAATGTTTCGAATCGTAATCCAGATATTCAAGTCAAATTGAAGTTGTTAAAACAAACTCTTAAGCCTGGATCAAGAACAATAAAAATTGTGAAGGTTCCCATAAAAAAACTGCCGGTGATTTTAGTGTTATCAACAAACATTTTAGTTAATTGGGATTTACTTGAAAACAAGAGTAATCAAGTTATACTTAATAACGGGTTTGGAGAGTGTTGCATACATGCCCGTAAGAGTTAACTTGATACTGGTATGGAAATTGTGGTATTGAAAATGTTCAAATTCCCACCATTTTCCAATAGGTGTGCATGAAAGGTTGTGTTGATTCATCACCCCATTTCATTTCATATATATATATATATATATATGAGATATGAGTTTTGCTTTCAGAAAAACACATACACAGAAACATACAGATTCTCTAATAATTGATTTTAATTTCTTCTTGTTTGGAAATAAATTCGTTCTTGTCTTATCCCAATTAGGATTTCGTGTAAACCCGAAGCTTGAGAGGGGCGAAATACTTAATTAGGAAAGTGATTCACGGTTCAAGAACCAATCCATGATTATCAATCCAACCCCTTTTTCTAACAAACTAATTAAGTATTCGGTGATAATCGTAAGATGAACCGTTGAAGACATGGAATTTTAGTCGGAATCAAAGGATAATCCTATTGGGTTGTTTGAATAGGATGTAATCGTACATTTGTACGGCTTGATGATTCTGGGAAAGTGATATGTTTATCACTTTTTTAAAAGTAACAGGCAACGGTTGGTTTAACAAAGCAATACACATGCTTGTTTATTGATTGGTTGAAAAACTATTGTGATACATAATTAAAATATAGAAAATACTTTTGGTGTGATTTTGCGTCTACAAACAGAAAGGAAAAAGATGAAATTACAAGTGCATATGGATGGACTAGAGAAAGTAAGAGTACACAGTATCCATTCCAAATTGTCGCCGTCCTTCAAAATCGACGCCTGGAATCGACGGTCGCCGGGCACCGCGACGGCGTCGATCCCAACGTCGATCTCCACCATCCGTGAACCGACGGTGAGTAAATCTAGTCGTTTGAGTTTGAATTTTTAAAATCTAGCCGTTTAACAGCTAGTTTAGTTTTTTTTTTTCTTTTCTTTTCTTTCTTATAAATACAACACTTTTTTTTCTCATTTTACACACAACTTTATCTTTATTTATCATTTTCTCTCTAAAATATTCAAATTATTTACCATTCAACACAACTATATCTTTTTATCATATTTTTATCTTTTTTATCACAATATGTCGTCTTCTTCGAGTTCTTCCGGCGACTCATTCACAAACTATACACTGAAGATGAAGTTAACTCACGTCGTTATATACATCGAAATCATTATGAAGCACACGACGTTTGATGGACGATTATTTTGACGATGGTTGCAAATATACAGATGAAAATTTCAAACGAAGATTTCGAATGCGGCGACGTGTATTTCTTAGGATTATGAATGATATTCTAAGCTACTCAGCAAATTCATTGCCTCATTATTTTAGATGGTTTCATCAAAGAAAAGATTCACGTGGTAGGTGGAGTATTAGCCCATATATTAAGATGACAGCCGCACTACGCCAGCTAGCATACGGTTATACACCGGATGCGTTGAATGAGTATCTTCAAATGTCTGAACGAGTTGGACGAAAATCTCTACAAAACTTTTGTAAGTGTATCATTGATGTATATGCTAACGTCCACCTAAGAGAGCCTACGTTGCACGACATTCACCGTTTGTATTAAGGTCATGAAAGGATTCATGGTTTTCCGGGCATGTTGGGTAGTGTAGATTGTATGCACTGGGTATGGACAAAATGTCCGGTTGCGTGGAGAGGACATTATATGCGAGGCGATCACAATCACCCAACTATTATGCTTGAAGCAGTCGCCTCGTATGATAATTGGATTTGACATGCGTATTTTGGTGTGGCGGGTTCAAACAACGATATTAATGTGCTAAACACTAGTGACTTGTTCAACTCAATGCTTAATGAGGAAATGCCCGACTGATATCGGCTAAAAAGTCACGTTTTCATCTCGGTATTAAGGCCCAAAAACAATAAAGTTCCAAACTTTATCGCCAAGATACCCGCTTCGTCGGTTAAAATTGAAGAACAAGTGATTACGAAGACGGTGCAAAAAGAATCAAGAAAATCGGAGCTAAAACGAATATTCTAGAGCGAAAACGGTGAAAGACAAGAAATCAAGATACGATCCAGCGAATCAGCAAGCCAAACAGCTTGCCAAACGGGCTGCCAAACGGCCTGCCACACGCCTAAGTCAAACGGCCACAGCAAACGGGCTGGTCTAGCAAACGGCCCCTGCACACGGCTTGCCAAACGGCCTGCCAGCCGTTTGCAGGCAAAATTCAAGCTTATTTAAATGGTCTTTGTCATTCATTTCAACAAACACTCCAATTCACTTCTTTCTCTCTCTTTCTACAATATTAGTCATACTTTCAAGGTTTTCAACTCCGTGCGGGAAACCTAGTACTCGGAGAAGAACGCCGAAGATTGTATTAGGAGCGGTCTGGAGTTTGAAGTTGTCACTTTTGTATTCGGAACTCATTTAATCTACTGGTACTTCTATCATTTGTCTTTATATAAGGTATTCCATTATTATGCTTTGTGATATCGTTGCCATGATTAGCGAGTAGTTATCTTTAGTGTATGTTATGATGTAGTCAGTTATAATGCCGAAATTATATTATGGTTTGTGTATGTTATCGAGATGCTTTCCGATTATGCTTTGAACTCAATCGATTTTCCAACTAATAGAACGTAGTTATTGGCTCTGTTATTGGGAAGTCGCGAACCGCAATTCAGAGTACACTATCTGTGTCACCCCTTGGTAAGAGAAGTCTATTGGATACAACGTAAGTTTGACTGAGGCACACCGGTTGTAGTAAGTCCACCGAGCCTTGGATTTCGACTGAGGACTCTTTCGTAGTGAAACATCTAACTACTCCCCTAGCACATTGTCGGTCCTAGACCATGCTAGTGTAGTCACCAAGCATATAAACTTCGTACGTGCAAGCTGAAGCACAATGGTTGTTGTAAGCTGTACCTCTGCTAAGTAAGGCCATGAACCCGGTAGTGCTGATTAGTATACTTCACCATAACGTGGTCTCAGACATTGCACCCCACTTGAGGGATTCTTGGTTAATTAAGGAACTGTTTATTCGAACACATAAAGGATTGGACCGTTAGGATAACCGAACGTGTTCATAGAGGTCAACCTTGACTTAGCCATGGTGTTCTTTATGGTTGAACTCTTTTTAAGGGCCTAACTACCTTTTAAAACCCAATCATTAACGAAAGCATCAAGGTACATCACGTCTCTCGGAAATGGAAAACCCCGTATCCTATTGTGCTTAAGAAAGTTTAGACCATTGTGGAATGTTAATACGTCACCCAACCAAGTCGCTCAATTGGATGAGCCGTCCGAACGTGTATGCCTGTAGTCAGACTGCACGGGCATCGGGGGTAAGGGACGCAGTTGTCTATTCAGAATCTTCAAGCCTATCGTATTACCCAGTGACATGTCTTATGACAGGGGCGTTTAGGACTAGTGTAGTAAATACAAGGTCACTGCCTATCCATGAGCCAGCATTCCATAATCCCGGCAAAGTAACTGACGAAATCATAGCATGCACTTGTTTTAACCTTATCTGAGTTACAAATTTTATCGTATTTACTTTAATTTATCTTATAAACTAGAAAAACCCAAAATTAGGTAACAAACCACTACTCCTGCACCTTAGAATTATCTTAAGCTTTAAATATATGTTCGATTCTACTGATATCTCAAAAATACGACCCTAGATCATACTTCCCTTACTCATAATAAGGAGTAGTAAGATTTAGGCCCCGCTAAATATAAATTTAAAACTATTGCTCCCTCTCTTGGTAGTTGATTCTGACGCCTTGCGACCTAACGACACCGCATAAACAAAACCATCCATTTCGGCCATATCACCGACGTTCCTTATCACATAAACGGTTTTCAATACAGAAGAGGGTACTATTTAGCTGACGATATTTGCCCAACATGGGCGGAATTTGTTAAGGGATTTTCAAGTGCCGTTGACGAAAAACGTTCTTACTTTACAAAGAAACAAGCGGGCGCTCGCAAAGATGTTGAAAGAACTTTTGGGATCCTACAAGGTCGTTGGCTATTCTTCAGCAACCCACAGTCTTATAAGGTGAATATAATGAGACAATTAATGTACACGTGCATCTTAATACACAACATCATTATCGAAGAAAATTGATACAACCTTGCTGAGAACGATTGGGTAGTTGAGCCCGTTCAACATATACAACGTACTTGGATCGATAGGTGCGACGCTCATGCTAGAAGAACAAGAGAGTTACGTGATAGAGAAGTGCATGAAAGCTTACGATCTGATTTGGTTGAACATTTGTGGGATCTTCGAGACGACTTATGAATTTTAGGAGACGAATTATTACGTTATCTAGTTTATTTTATGAATGTTTTAAATAAATGTAATCTAGTTTATTTTATGAATTTTAATAAATGTAATGTAGTTTATTTTATAAATTTCACTTTTTTTATTATATTAAATTAATTCAAATACAATATTAAAAATCAATTAAAAAATAAAAAATAAAAATTGGACACTGAAATTGACACTGTCATGGACACTGTGGACACCTTCACCTTACACACTGTCAGTTAATTTCAGTGTCCAAAATGGAAGCTGAAATGGACACTGAGAAATGGACATGGACACATCATGCTCTAATACATCCCAATGAATACGTCAGTGGATTATACACATGCATCAATACAATCAAGTACACAATTCTTTTCTTTTTCTCTATTGAATTACGATACATAGGCGGAGCCAATAGGGTAGCCAAAGGTGGCAATGCCACCCTAACAAATTTAATAAGCCCATTATTATATATAATAAAATAAAATTTGTATTTATAGTAGTTCCATCAAATCTAACAAGTCTCCTCAGTTGGCCTATATTATTGATAGTCAGTTATAAGTGTTGAACTTTAGATTCAATGAGTCTGTAACGGAACTCCTTCGACTCAGTGTTGCTTTGGACCCAAGAAAGCCCTTCTATAGAAATGATATATGTAAGTTAGCAAAAACGTTCTATCCTTTGGACTTTACAGAGCAGGAATATATTCGGCTAAAACATGATTTGTAACATTATGAGCTATATGTGCCTAATCATCCAGAGTTAAATAAGGTTAGTATAATTTCCGAGTTATGTAAAGGGCTATGAGAAACTGGAAAGTCATAACTATATCCGATGCGTGATAGATTAATTCCTCTTATGCTAACATTCCCCGTTTCAACCGCAACAAATGAAAGAGCTTCTTCATCTATGAAAATTGTGAAATCGACATTTCGTTCTAGCATGAGTGATGACTTTCTTAAAAATTGTTTGATTCTTTACATTGAGAGGGATATCGTTGAAACTCTTTCTATAGATCAGATAATAGATGATTTCGCTTCAGAGAAAAGTAGACGTGTCAGACTTCAAATGCCCAAGGTATATTGTTTTAATTCTTAAATAACTTAATTTTTAATTTGTGTTTATAAATACTCTTATGCAACTTGTAATGACCCGTCTTTTTCTGTTAATTTATTTTAACGCCCGTCTTTTTTTATAGATAATATCTTTCATCATCTAAATTCGTACCCTCCGTTGATTAGCGTTTTTAATATTTTTCGTTATTTAATTATAACATCTCTCGTTACCCTAGCGTTTTTAAAATAATTCGTTTGATTAATTCACGCACCCGTTTTAAACTCGAGGGACCAAAGTTGCCAAGGGGTCAAACTAGTTGACTAGGTCAACTAGTCAAACTCCACCACCACCACTCATTCCATTCACCCACCTCTTCTCTCTTTTCTTACTTCCATTTTTTCTCTCAACTCACACAATCAAAGATTCGTCATCTATTTCGGATCTAGGAAGCTCATCACAAAACAAATTACATATTTGGAATCCTTGCATCTTCCTCTACAACTTGATACCAATTTCATCTCTTTTGGGTAAATTTCTAAAAACTCTAGATTTATTGTTCTTGATGTTCTTGAGTTGAAATGGTGTTAGTTAGTGTCTATGGCTCGAGACTAGCATGAATATGTGATTTGGTTGCTCGATCTTGTTATTTTGGTGTAACTAGCATGAACTTGAAAATGGGTGTGTTTAATCTTGAGTTTTGGATGATTAAATATTGTTATTATGTTAAAGTTCATGTATTAAATGTGGTACTAGCATCAATAGCTACATTTTGGTATGTAGGTTGACTTGGAAAGACTTCATTAACATGATTGTTGATTTTATGATTTTTGGTTAGGGTTTGATAGACTTAAAATGAATTATTGATGCATTAAATGCTCCTCCATGTTGTTGGTAAGTGTTTAGTTGTATTGTATGTTTAATTACCTTCGAAACGACATATCGTATGTGTAAATTGGATTTCCGAATCATCCTATGCGTTTATGGAATTGAAACATTAAATAATGAACATTCAATAATCATTCGACGAGGTTTTAGTTGTTGTTAATGATGAATTTGATTGATGATATGTGTTTAGTTGTTTTCCTTGTTAAAATATCTTTCCAACGATGTATGGTATGCGTTTTTAGTGTTTGCAGTTCATAAATTGTGATTTGGTGAAGTCTGGCTCGACTCAAACACTTGAAACAGCCCAGGAATCAGCTCATGCCCATTTTCGCGGCGCGACCATCATTTGGCGCGGCGCGGCGTTCGCCGCGTTTGTGGGCGGTTCAATTTTCCTTTTTCACGTTAAATTATAACTATGCTACGCGCCTCCGATTAACATGTAACTTATTCTAACATGCTCATATATGATTAATTAGCTCAGAAAAATTGTCCGAGACCCGACCCGAACGTGTTGACTTTTTCATTGACTTTGACTTGACCAAAGTTGACTTTTATTCAAACTTAACCAATACCTTGTTTAATCGTTATAACCATTCCTTTATACTTGATTCTTGCATGAAACTTGACAACGTGACTTACATGCTATATAATCGAGTCGTAACGAGCCATAGGACTAATTGAACACATTTCGACCGACCTTGTGTCTTACCCGGTAATTGATACAAATTATTTGTTTAGGTCAAGGCTAAGCAACTTTTATTTGCACAACATTTAATTACAAGTACTTTGGCATGCAACTACGGTGAGATCATAGTCCCACCTTTTCAACAACTTTTACTCTTTAAATTTTGGGATGAGAAACATATACGTATCATATTTTTATGCTTTGCACACAAGTACGAAAACAAATATTCCACGTGCGAGTTAGAACAAAAAGGCCTCAATTCAATTATCATTAGTTACACTTGCAGGGTGTAAACGTGAACTTATGTTGTGTGGATCCATAAGGGCTTGACAAGCCCTCATTCGAACGGCTCGCTACCGTTAGCGGATAAAATATAGGTTCTAACACTATGGTAACCGGGTTCGTAAACAGTTAAGTCTTGATAATTGGGTGCTCCACAAACGTACAACAACTTTGGAATGCAAACGATTTGAATAATCAAACTATACAAAAATCTTGTGGTTCAAAAACAACGTTTACAAACACACCTATGATTTCACCAACGTTTTTCGTTGACAGTTTTCTATATGTTTCGCAGGTTCATACTTGGCTACTTGATACATGCTTCCGCACACTTTGATTACTTGCTTGGGGTCAAGTGAAATGTCCCGTTCTTATTGATTAAAAACGTTCCATATTAATTGATTTCGTTGCGAGGTTTTGACCTCTATATGAGACGTTTTTCAAAGACTGCATTCATTTTAAAACAAACCATAACCTTTATTTCATCAATAAAGGTTTAAAAAGCTTTACGTAGATTATCAAATAATGATAATCTAAAATATCCTGTTTACACACGACCATTACATAATGGTTTACAATACAAATATGTTACAACAAAATAAGTTTCTTGAATGCAGTTTTTACACAATATCATACAAGCATGGACTCCAAATCTCGTCCTTATTTAAGTATGCGACAGCGGAAGCTCTTAGTATTCACCTGAGAATAAACATGCTTTAAACGTCAATAAAAATGTTGGTGAGGTATAGGTTTAACCTATATATATCAAATCGTAACAATAGACCACAAGATTTCATATTTCAATACACATCCCATACATAGAGATAAAAATCATTCATATGGTGAACACCTGGTAACCGACATTAACAAGATGCATATATAAGAATATCCCCATCATTCCGGGACACCCTTCGAATATGATATAAATTTCGAAGTACTAAAGCATCCGGTACTTTGGATGGGGTTTGTTAGGCCCAATAGATCTATCTTTAGGATTCGCGTCAATTAGAGTGTATGTTCCCTAATTCTTAGATTACCAGACTTAATAAAAAGGGGCATATTCGATTTCGATAATTCAACCATAGAATGTAGTTTCACGTACTTGTGTCTATTTTGTAAATCATTTATAAAACCTGCATGTATTCTCATCCCAAAATATTAGATTTTAAAAGTGGGACTATAACTCACTTTCACAGATTTTTACTTCATCGGGAAGTAAGACTTGGCCACTGGTTGATTCACGAACCTATAACAATATATACATATATATCAAAGTATGTTCAAAATATATTTACAACACTTTTAATATATTTTGATGTTTTAAGTTTATTAAGTCAGCTGTCCTCGTTAGTAACCTACAACTAGTTGTCCACAGTTAGATGTACAGAAATAAATCAATAAATATTATCTTGAATCAATCCACGACCTAGTGTATACGTATCTCAGTATTGATCACAACTCAAACTATATATATTTTGGAATCAACCTCAACCCTGTATAGCTAACTCCAACATTCACATATAGAGTGTCTATGGTTGTTCCGAAATATATATAGATGTGTCGACATGATAGGTCGAAACATTGTATACGTGTCTATGGTATCTCAAGATTACATAATATACAATACAAGTTGATTAAGTTATGGTTGGAATAGATTTGTTACCAATTTTCACGTAGCTAAAATGAGAAAAATTATCCAATCTTGTTTTACCCATAACTTCTTCATTTTAAATCCGTTTTGAGTAAATCAAATTGCTATGGTTTCATATTGAACTCTATTTTATGAATCTAAACAGAAAAAGTATAGGTTTATAGTCAGAAAAATAAGTTACAAGTCATTTTTGTAAAGGTAGTCATTTCAGTCGAAAGAACGACGTCTAGATGACCATTTTAGAAAATATACTTCCACTTTGAGTTTAACCATAATTTTTGGATATAGTTTCATGTTCATAATAAAAATCATTTTTCTCAGAATAAAAACTTTTAAATCAAAGTTTATCATAGTTTTTAATTAACTAACCCAAAACAGCCCGCGGTGTTACTACACGGCGTAAATCCGGTTTTACGGTGTTTTTCGTGTTTCCAGGTTTTAAATCATTAAGTTAGCATATCATATAGATATAGAACATGTGTTTAGTTGATTTTAAAAGTCAAGTTAGAAGGATTAACTTTTGTTTGCGAACAAGTTTAGAATTAACTAAACTATGTTCTAGTGATTACAAGTTTAAACCTTCGAATAAGATAGCTTTATATGTATGAATCGAATGATGTTATGAACATCATTACTACCTTAAGTTCCTTGGATAAACCTACTGGAAAAGAGAAAAATGGATCTAGCTTCAACGGATCCTTGGATGGCTCGAAGTTCTTGAAGCAGAATCATGACACGAAAACAAGTACAAGTAAGATCATCACTTGAAATAAGATTGTTATAGTTATAGAAATTGAACCAAAGTTTGAATATGATTATTACCTTGTATTAGAATGATAACCTACTGTAAGAAATAAAGATTTCTTGAGGTTAGATGATCACCTTACAAGATTGGAAGTGAGCTAGCAAACTTGAAAGTATTCTTGATTTTATGTAACTAGAACTTGTAGAATTTATGAAAAACACTTAGAACTTGAAGATAGAACTTGAGAGAGATCAATTAGATGAAGAAAATTGAAGAATGAAAGCGTTTGTAGGTGTTTTTGGTCGTTGGTGTATGGATTAGATATAAAGGATATGTAATTTTGTTTTCATGTAAATAAGTCATGAATGATTACTCATATTTTTGTAATTTTATGAGATATTTCATGCTAGTTGCCAAATGATGGTTCCCACATGTGTTAGGTGACTCACATGGGCTGCTAAGAGCTGATCATTGGAGTGTGTATATATAACAACCCTCACTTTTTGACTTCTGAAATTACTGAAATGACCCTAGGGTTTACTGTCTGACTATACGTATTAATTATTTAAGGGTTGTTATATACACAATCAATTTAACGTTGACCAAATAATAAATTTTTATTCGACACTCACTGCTAATTAAAATTTATGCATTTCAGTAATATTATTTATAACTATTAATCTATAAGTAATAAATAAAAAGTGACATTTATATAAATAATAAAACAATTGGGAACTAAATAAAAATAAATACAAGTCATGAATTAGTAAAAAGAAAATAATACTTATCATGTAGTAAATGTAAATAATAATTATAATAATAATAATAATAGTAATAATAATGAGACTAAAGAATCTTAAACAATTACATCCTTATGTTGACTAAAAATAAAGTATAAACTAGTACATCCTTATGTTGACTAATTATAAACTAGTACCACCTTTTGTTGACTAAAAATTATAAAACAAAATAAAATCATTAATTAGAACATCCTTATGTTAACTAACACTCTAATACTTGCACTATATAAACACTCCTAGACTCCTAGTTTCTCATTCACAAATCACACCAAAATCCTCTCTCAAAAACAATCTCTCCCTCTCCCTCTCTTGTGGTATTCGGATCTTCAAGCTTGTTCTTCGTGTTCTTCAAGAATCTTCAAGGAGTTCTTCAAGATTTTCAAGGCTTTGATCTTCCATCTTCATCGTGTTCATCTTTTCTTTGTTAATTATCTTGAATCTTCAAAGGTATAACATAAACCCTAAACTATTTACATAAACTTTAATCTTTGTTAATTCATATTCATATTATAAACTTGTTATTCATAAGTATATACATAAACACACCTAGATTTATATATACATATATACATGTAAAAAAAATATTTTTATATATATATATATATATACATATATATACGAATTATATATACATATACATATTAAAACCTTAAACCCTAATACTACTTATACTAGTACTTAACATGTATACACTATTACTATTACTAGCACCTATAACCTACTACTTATATTGTAGCACAAAAACATTTTGGGATATGTATTAGAGATGTATAGATCTTCGAACTTTCTTGACGAATGGTTTCTACGAGATTCTAGGCAGAGGGTTTGGATTTCCGATTTAAAGGGTCCTATGGCTCAAGCCCCTAGATCTAAATTAGCCATTCGAAGGGAAAAGGGTGATTGGAAGCTTATCTAATACAGCAAGTATCCTAAAATGGAAAACACTCATAAAAGTAGAAACTCTCTAGTCATAGAAACTTAGTAAAATAAGAAACTTTCTAAAAATGGAAACTTTATAAAAATAGTAACTTACTAGGAATAGAAACTTAGTAAAACAAACTATACTTAAACACATACTTAAACTTAAACATGGGCAAAACACTTAACTACTCTTAAATGTCAATAGGTTGACTTTCCTGCTCACTCGTTCAACTCTTTATTCCGAGGAATAACTCTCTCTCTACTTACTAAGGTGAATTCATAGCCCCACTCTTTATTGCTAGCAAACTTATTTAACTTTTTGGGGTGAGACACATGCTGCTTTTACTATTTACAATTTAGACACAAGTACCAACTGTTAAAACTATGCTATACCCGGCTATGTCCGACTAAGTCCCTACAGTGATATTTTTAAGTGCTGCAACATGCTTATTTATTGGGGGTAGGCCTATCGGGAGTAACATCCCCGATACATTTGACTAAGTCTTTGTATTACTTGATAATGAAATTAAACCGACAAGGACATACACAACTTGTCATGGGGCAAACTTGAATGTTTAGTCTAAATATCACGCACTGGCATAACTTTTGGATCTGCGAGATCTACTTTTTGATCCTGCGGGAGATCAACTTTACAACTAAATCTTGTGGTCTAAAAACAACGATAACTACTTTTGTTAAACCTATGAACTTCACTCAACCTTTTTGGTTGACACTTTAGCATGTTTTGTCTCAGGTGATGTTTAATTCAAGCTTTCCTATCTACTACTTATGTGATGCTACTTGGACATAGGATCAAGAGATTATCGCATTTATTACTACTGCATTTAAACAATTACATATTTCTTTTGTAACGACATTTCATTTTCCGCTGCGTACTCATTCCAGTTAATTTTATCATTTAGTATTGTTCTCGTATTATAATATGTTGGTTTATTTGATATTAGTAACGTTTCTTCCAGACCCTATTGGGAGGACGTTACAGATTGGTATCAGAGCATAACCAGGCTGTTATAGAGAACCAGGATTGCATTTTTATGTGTACCTTACTTGCTAGCTAGGGTGCCTTAGCAATCTAGGAAACTATAACCTTTCCTACCTTAGACTTAAAGCACTTAGGATTGCCTTATAATCTTAACAATCATGCTTTACCAAACTTGACTTAAAGATTCTAATCAAAGTCTCTTTCCTAATGTAGGACTACAACTTTCCTTGACCATAGTGCCTTTAATTGTTGCCTTTAACTGTTAAATGCTACACTATACTTTAGAAACTTTACTTATCTTAGATTTCCGAGCTAATCTAAGAACTCTGCTCACTTTCCTGAGTACTATCCAATTACATCACCACATCTAAATGCGACACAATGATTTCAGAAATTCTTGACATTCATAAGTCATCTATCATGGTTATGTGTATTACATATGTATTACATGAAATATTATCCATGATTTTGAAACTCTTATAATTGTTACTACTCACAATCAAACGTATATAACTCCCTATTATATCACGTACCTATATGCCTTATGCCTTCATGCATCGGTTTGCAAATCAAAAAATGTCATTGGGCTATCACAGTATACGAATTGAATGTCTTTAATCAAAAGATTATTAGATTACATACTTATCACTTTATGATCTCGACACGTCATACTGCCATTATTAAAGTATAGACACATCATATCTTATTATATCTTATCGTATCTATCCCAATTGATTTTGTCTAACACTTTTCCTAAATTCCCACCGTAAATTACGAAAATCTTTTTGCTATATACACGTATTCGAGGAGACGAATATATCATCCAGTATTCAACACTAATCTCATATCAAAAACCCTATTCCAAACACATAATATGGATTCCTCGAACTCTTCGAGCTCTAATGGCAGCGTAACCGGAATGAACGAACCAATCAGCCATCATCTATTTTGGATGAATTGGGGATGGGTTCGTAGTAAACTTAATCAATGGAGACAAGAAGAAGGTGATCCCTTCCACCAACCGAATTCACCTCTTGGTGAAGAACCTGAAGCACTTACTGGCGAACCCGTTCGGAACACTATTTTCACCCTCATTTCCAGGATATCCAGTCACGAATATATAATATCTAAAATTTTAGATCTTATTCATCCACTTGTCCGAACCGCCAATCATCCCGGAATAATAGAAGAAGTTAACGAGCTTCGCGCTCGAGTAGTGGCTCTGGAGAATATGGTGCAAAACCTACAAACACCAGCAGCAGCACCAGCAGCATAACCAGTACCACCAGTACCATCGGCATCACCACCAACATCACCAGCTTCACCATCGACAACATCCGCATTCCACGCCTCAACATCACACTCAGTACCTCAAACATCAACATCATACACCCCATAGATACCAAGGAATATTAGTAATAATGAGTTAAGATGTATTGACTCATTTTTCCTGAAGAATTACATATGTATACTTTATATATATGGATTGGAACAATAATAAATCTTTTCGTACTAAGCTATTACGTGTGAATCTTAACTAGTATGTACTACATGGTTAATTCATATCATAATATGCTATGATGTACATTTTTTGTTAATAACTTAACAATCGTTAATCATTGCTTCAACACAATAAACTCCATTTTGTAATAAACCAAGTGTATTACTCAAATACATGATTGATTGTATACTTTAATTTTCGATGTACTCGAAACTTTCCAGAAAACATCATTAGTGCCTTATGAATTTCACAAGAATTCCACGAGCACCAACATCATATACCGAAGTATATCAATAATAATGAATGATGAAGTATTGATTCATAACTTCATTAGCGAAATATTTCACGACAATTATGAAATCTCAAAGGTTTTAGAGATTATTTATTCTCGTTTCAACAGCAAATCAAATGAGTTTAATATTATATTAACTCATTAAAACCATGATTACATCTGAAGAATTCATATATGAACGTATATCTTCTCTTCTGTAATTGTGAAAAATATTTTAACGGGTAAGTAAAACCCGAGAGATATTCATATCTCATATAAATATGTTACATTGTACATTCTTCCATTCTGATTCAGCAGTTGTTAACTATACTACTTACATTCACATGATATATGTATATGTTCACCAAAGAACAACCATTTTCATACAAATTCAGTTACATATTCTGATTTTGACATATCGGAACTTAAGTAAAGCTTTAGCAAGTGTTATCTTCCTAAAGATCACTACATTCATGAATTATATTCATTCGTATTCTATGATGAATTATCACATCAAACCACCGAACTTACCATTCCTTACTTTTGAAAATCACAACATTTCTTCGTCAACCGTTAGATCCATTGATGGATGCATCTTACGCTTAAACACTTCAAATTCAAAATTCTTGAAAACATCCTTTGAATCTTGACGATCGCAATCAGCGTTTAATCATCTAAAAATGAAATTTCTTGAAACCATCTCGGATTGATAACCGATGATTCAAATATGGCTGCATTAAATGCAGAGGAAACAGAAAAATTGTAGATGGCCTTAAGGGCCAACAGTTTGATAATAAAGAATGGTACGTTGGAAAAGCTCAAAAGAAAATTTTGAACTAAAAAATGGATTGAGCTAACCATGGAGGAGACCAAGGACAAACACAAGGACCAAACCCTATATTCAAAGAATCCAGGTAATTCTGGATCCGGTGAAATCTTTAGAGAATATCTTGCTCCGAAGTCATGTTAAAAGCTTGCGGAAAATTTTTCTTCATCAACTTTCAAACTTAGAAATTCCAAAATATCATCATAAATATCCTCTATATTTCGGAAGATATCTTCATAACGATTCATGTCCGCAATTAAGTATCTCTTTGCGATATCTTTATAAAGGAAACTGTTTTAGTTTCTATATTCTGTAAAATTCGAGTTTAAATTATAAATGCTTTGAAGAAGTGTTGGGAATTGAAGCATGAGTTAGTATAATATAATGACGTCAGGCCAACGTGATTATATTACAGTAAGTCATGCTAAGTTTTTAATGGAAGATGATGATTCATAGATTTTATAATCATCATTTGCCATGTTACACGACTCTTACATTCTATTTAACCTCTAAACATATCAAGAAAATATTTTTCTTGATGATTCGGTCTTTTCCGGATATTCTGGTAATATGACAAATCAAATCGTGCTATTACCTTTCCTTTCTACTTTATATATTATGATCATTTTAAACTTCATACCTATGAATTCTGGACCATTACTCGCTTGACTTGAAGTCGAGAAGAAGAAACAAAAGCATAAAGCTCCGACATATAAGGGAAAATATAAAGCCCGATAACGACTCCGAAATTACAAACCGTGTATATCAATGCGTATAACAATATAAAGACACGGGATAATTAAAAACACTATAACCCCAAGAGCATATTAGAAGTAAACAGATTCCTCTGGCGGTAAAAGAAAAAGAAGAATGACTGCATATATGGTCAATATAATAACCAGGATCAGAACTGGATTAAGCATTTTCTTAATCTTTTGGAAGTTTGAATTGAGGAAGAAAGTATAGAAGTGGTGAAGATAATGAAACGGAAGAAGCTAATTTATAGCAAAATTCCAAAACAACAATCGAGACAATCCACCGCATTTAATCAAAGAAAATCTCAAATTCCTTAATTACCGGAGAATCAAATCTTATAGATTACGAAGATTTCCTTTAATTCCTTGAATTCCGGAAATCAATCGTGACTACGTCAAAAGTTAAGGCGAACATTTAATTTTCTCATTTCACTCTTTTATGATTGCTTCGTTTATACTCTTCCTATAAACGAATCGTTTTATCCATATTATCCAATAGTGATAAAACTTTATTTTTCAACTTATATTCATCATTAAAATATTCTTGTTGTAAACAATGAAGATCTCTATCAAATTTCATGACTGTGATTTTCACGAACTCCTCTCTGTTTGTCTGCCCTAATATTGTGGCATAAAATGCTCAAGGTTTTAAATGAGCTCAATACTATTCATAACACATTTCATGTATCCAATTTACTGAAATGACTTGTATAACATCATCATTTTGAATGATCTTCGCATTAATGATAAAATGCACTTCGTTGAAGAACCTATAGAAATCATGGAAGGAGAGGTCAAACAAACGCGTAAAAGCAACATACCTATCATTAAAGTCTGTTGGAATTCGCGTAGAGGCCCCGAATATACCTGGGAACGCAAAGACCATATGAAACGGAAATATCCCCATCTCTTCTCAACTGCTGATGCATCCGAGAAGTCTACCTAAAACTTCGGGACGAAGTTTTTATTAACGGGGAGGTACTATAACAACCCTCACTTTTTGACTTCTGAAATTACTGAAATGACCCTAGGGTTTACTGTCTGACTATACGTATTAATTATTTAAGGGTTGTTATATACACAATCAATTTAACGTTGACCAAATAATAAATTTTTATTCGACACTCACTGCTAATTAAAATTTATGCATTTCAGTAATATTATTTATAACTATTAATCTATAAGTAATAAATAAAAAGTGACATTTATATAAATAATAAAACAATTGGGAACTAAATAAAAATAAATACAAGTCATGAATTAGTAAAAAGAAAATAATACTTATCATGTAGTAAATGTAAATAATAATAATAATAATAATAGTAATAATAATGAGACAAAAGAATCTTAAACAATTACATCCTTATGTTGACTAAAAATAAAGTATAAACTAGTACATCCTTATGTTGACTAATTATAAACTAGTACCACCTTTTGTTGACTAAAAATTATAAAACAAAATAAAATCATTAATTAGAACATCCTTATGTTGACTAACACTCTAATACTTGCACTATATAAACACTCCTAGACTCCTAGTTTCTCATTCACAAATCACACCAAAATCCTCTCTCAAAAACAATCTCTCCCTCTCCCTCTCTTGTGGTATTCGGATCTTCAAGCTTGTTCTTCGTGTTCTTCAAGAATCTTCAAGGAGTTCTTCAAGATTTTCAAGGCTTTGATCTTCCATCTTCATCGTGTTCATCTTTTCTTTGTTAATTATCTTGAATCTTCAAAGGTATAACATAAACCCTAAACTATTTACATAAACTTTAATCTTTGTTAATTCATATTCATATTATAAACTTGTTATTCATAAGTATATACATAAACACACCTAGATTTATATATACATATATACATGTAAAAAAAATATATATATATATATATATATATATATATATATATATATATATATATACATATATATACGAATTATATATACATATACATATTAAAACCTTAAACCCTAATACTACTTATACTAGTACTTAACATGTATACACTATTACTATTACTAGCACCTATAACCTACTACTTATATTGTAGCACAAAAACATTTTGGGATATGTATTAGAGATGTATAGATCTTCGAACTTTCTTGACGAATGGTTTCTACGAGATTCTAGGCAGAGGGTTTGGATTTCCGATTTAAAGGGTCCTATGGCTCAAGCCCCTAGATCTAAATTAGCCATTCGAAGGGAAAGGAGTGATTGGAAGCTTATCTAATACAGCAAGTATCCTAAAATGGAAAACACTTATAAAAGTAGAAACTCTCTAGTCATAGAAACTTAGTAAAATAAGAAACTTTCTAAAAATGGAAACTTTATAAAAATAGTAACTTACTAGGAATAGAAACTTAGTAAAACAAACTATACTTAAACACATACTTAAACTTAAACATGGGCAAAACACTTAACTACTCTTAAATGTCAATAGGTTGACTTTCCTGCTCACTCGTTCAACTCTTTATTCCGAGGAATAACTCTCTCTCTACTTACTAAGGTGAATTCATAGCCCCACTCTTTATTGCTAGCAAACTTATTTAACTTTTTGGGGTGAGACACATGCTGCTTTTACTATTTACAATTTAGACACAAGTACCAACTGTTAAAACTATGCTATACCCGGCTATGTCCGACTAAGTCCCTACAGTGATATTTTTAAGTGCTGCGGCATGCTTATTTATTGGGGGTAGGCCTATCGGGAGTAACATCCCCGATACATTTGACTAAGTCTTTGTATTACTTGATAATGAAATTAAACCGACAAGGACAGACACAACTTGTCATGGGGCAAACTTGAATGTTTAGTCTAAATATCACGCACTGGCATAACTTTTGGATCTGCGAGATCTACTTTTTGATCCTGCGGGAGATCAACTTTACAACTAAATCTTGTGGTCTAAAAACAACGATAACTACTTTTGTTAAACCTATGAACTTCACTCAACCTTTTTGGTTGACACTTTAGCATGTTTTGTCTCAGGTGATGTTTAATTCAAGCTTTCCTATCTACTGCTTATGTGATGCTACTTGGACATAGGATCAAGAGATTATCGCATTTATTACTACTGCATTTAAACAATTACATATTTCTTTTGTAACGACATTTCATTTTCCGCTGCGTACTCATTCCAGTTAATTTTATCATTTAGTATTGTTCTCGTATTATAATATGTTGGTTTATTTGATATTAGTAACGTTTCTTCCAGACCCTATTGGGAGGACGTTACAGTATACCAATAGTACATACATCTAAAAGCTATGTATTGTACGAGTACGAATACGGGTGCATACGAGTAGAATTGTTGATGAAACTGAACGAGGATGTAATTGTAAGCATTTTTGTTAAGTAGAAGTATTTTGATAAGTGTATTGAAGTCTTTCAAAAGTGTATAAATACATATTAACACACTACATGTATATACATTTTAACTGAGTCGTTAAGTCATCGTTAGTCGTTATATGTAAGTGTTGTTTTGAAACCTTTAGGTTAACGATCTTGTTAAATGTTGTTAACCCAATGTTTATAATATCAAATGAGATTTTAAATTATTATATTATCATGATATTATCATGTATGAATATCTCTTAATATGATATATATACATTAAATGTCTTTACAACGATAATCGTTACATATATGTCTCGTTTAAAAATCATTAAGTTAGTAGTCTTGTTTTTACATATGTAGTTCATTGTTAATATACTTAATGATATGTTTACTTATCATTGTATCATGTTAACTATATATATATATCCATATATATGTCATCATATAGTTTTTACAAGTTTTAACGTTCGTGAATCACCGGTCAACTTGGGTGGTCAATTGTCTATATGAAACATATTTCAATTAATCAAGTATTAACAAGTTTGATTGCTTAACATGTTGGAAACATTTAATCATGTAAATATCAATCTAAATTAATATATATAAACATGGAAAAGTTCGGGTCACTACAATACCTACCCGTTAAATAAATTTCGTCCCGAAATTTTAAGCTGTTGAAGGTGTTGACGAATCTTCTGGAAATAGATGCGGGTATTTCTTCTTCATCTGATCTTCACGCTCCCAGGTGAACTCGGGTCCTCTACGAGCATTCCATCGAACCTTAACAATTGGTATCTTGTTTTGCTTAAGTCTTTTAACCTCACGATCCATTATTTCGACGGGTTCTTCGATGAATTGAAGTTTTTCGTTGATTTGGATTTCATCTAACGGAATAGTGAGATCTTCTTTAGCAAAACATTTCTTCAAATTCGAGACGTGGAAAGTGTTATGTACAGCCGCGAGTTGTTGAGGTAACTCAAGTCGGTAAGCTACTGGTCCGACACGATCAATAATCTTGAATGGTCCAATATACCTTGGATTTAATTTCCCTCGTTTACCAAATCGAACAACGCCTTTCCAAGGTGTAACTTTAAGCATGACCATTTCTCCAATTTCAAATTCTATATCTTTTCTTTTAATGTCAGCGTAGCTCTTTTATCGACTTTGGGCGGTTTTCAACCGTTGTTGAATTTGGATGATCTTCTCGGTAGTTTCTTGTATAATCTCCGGACCCGTAATCTGTCTATCCCCCACTTCACTCCAACAAATCGGAGACCTGCACTTTCTATCATAAAGTGCTTTAAACGGCGCCATCTCAATGCTTGAATGGTAGCTGTTGTTGTAGGAAAATTCTGCTAACGGTAGATGTCGATCCCAACTGTTTCCGAAATCAATAACACATGCTCGTAGCATGTCTTCAAGCGTTTGTATCATCCTTTCGCTCTGCCCATCAGTTTGTGGATAATAGGCAGTACTCATGTCTAGACGAGTTCCTAATGCTTGCTGTAATGTCTGCCAGAATCTTGAAATAAATCTGCTATCCCTATCAGAGATAATAGAGATTGGTATTCCATGTCTGGAGACGACTTCCTTCAAATACATTCGTGCTAACTTCTCCATCTTGTCATCTTCTCTTATTGGCAGGAAGTGTGCTGATTTGGTGAGACGATCAACTATTACCCAAATAGTATCAAAACCACTTGCAGTCCTTGGCAATTTAGTGATGAAATCCATGGTAATGTTTTCCCATTTCTATTCCGGGATTTCGAGTTGTTGAAGTAGACCTGATGGTTTCTGATGCTCAGCTTTGACCTTAGAACACGTCAAACATTCTCCTACGTATTTAGCAACATCGGCTTTCATACCCGACCACCAAAAATGTTTCTTGAGATCCTTGTACATCTTCCCCGTTCCAGGATGTATTGAGTATCTGGTTTTATGAGTTTCTCTAAGTACCATTTCTCTCATATCTCCAAATTTTGGTACCCAAATCCTTTCAGCCCTATACCGGGTTCCGTCTTCCCGAATATTAAGATGCTTCTCCGATCCTTTGGGTATTTCATCCTTTAAATTTCCCTCTTTTAAAACTCCTTGTTGCGCCTCCTTTATTTGAGTAGTAAGGTTATTATGAATCATTATATTCATAGATTTTACTCGAATGGGTTCTCTGTCCTTTCTGCTCAAGGCATCGGCTACCACATTTGCCTTCCCCGGGTGGTAACGAATCTCAAAGTCGTAATCATTCAATAATTCAATCCACCTACGCTGCCTCATATTCAGTTGTTTCTGATTAAATATGTGTTGAAGACTTTTGTGGTCGGTATATATAATACTTTTGACCCCATATAAGTAGTGCCTCCAAGTCTTTAATGCAAAAACAACCGCGCCTAATTCCAAATCATGCGTCGTATAATTTTGTTCGTGAATCTTCAATTGTCTTAACGCATAAGCAATCACCTTCGTTCGTTGCATTAATACACAACCAAGACCTTGCTTTGATGCATCACAATAAATCACAAAATCATCATTCCCTTCAGGCAATGACAATATAGGTGCCGTATTTAGCTTTTTCTTCAATAACTGAAACGCTTTCTCTTGTTCATCATTCCATTCAAATTTCTTCCCTTTATGCGTTAATGCAGTCAAGGGTTTTGCTATTCTGGAAAAGTCTTGGATGAACCTTCTGTAGTAACCAGCTAGTCCTAAAAACTGACGTATGTGTTTCGGAGTTTTCGGGGTTTCCCACTTTTCAACAGTTTCTATCTTTGCCGGTTCCACCTTAATACCTTCTTTGTTCACTATGTGACCGAGGAATTGAACTTCTTCCAACCAAAATGCACACTTTGAAAACTTAGCGTACAATTCTTCCTTCCTCAATACTTCTAACACCTTTCTCAAATGTTCACCGTGTTCTTGGTCATTCTTTGAGTAAATAAGTATGTCATCAATGAAAACAATGACAAACTTGTCAAGGTATGGTCCACACACTCGGTTCATAAGGTCCATGAATACAGCTGGTGCATTAGTTAAACCAAACGGCATGACCATAAACTCGTAATGACCGTAACGTGTTCTAAAAGCAGTCTTTGGAATATCATCTTCTTTCACCCGCATTTGATGATACCCGGAACGTAAGTCAATCTTTGAATAAACAGACGAGCCTTGTAGTTGATCAAATAAGTCGTCAATTCTCGGCAGTGGATAACGGTTTTTGATGGTAAGTTTGTTCAACTGTCTGTAGTCAATACACAACCTAAATGTACCATCCTTCTTCTTGACAAACAAAACAGGAGCTCCCCATGGTGATGTGCTTGGTCGAATGAAACCACGTTCTAATAGTTCTTGCAGTTGGCTTTGCAGTTCTTTCATCTCGCTGGGTGCGAGTCTATAAGGAGCACGAGCTATTGGTGCAGCTCCTGGTATAAGATCTATTTGAAATTCAACAGATCGATGTGGAGGTAGTCTCGGTAATTCTTTCGGAAATACATCGGGAAATTCTTTTACGACGGGAACATCATTGATGCTCTTTTCTTCGGTTTGTACTTTCTCGACGTGTGCTAGAACAGCATAGCAACCTTTTCTTATTAGTTTTTGTGCCTTCAAATTACTAATAAGATGTAGCTTCATGTTGCCCTTTTCTCCGTACACCATTAAGGGTACTCCTTCTTCTCGTACAATGCGAATTGCATTTTTATAACATACGATCTCTGCTTTCACCTTCTTCAGCCAGTCCATGCCAACTATTACATCAAAACTCCCTAACTCTACTGGTATCAAATCAATCTTAAATATTTCGCTACCCAGTTTAATTTCTCGATTCCGGCATATATTATCTGCTGAAATTAATTTACCGTTTGCTAATTCGAGTAAAAATTTACTATCCAACGGCGTCAATGGAAAACTTAATTTAGCACAAAAATCTCTATTCATATAGCTTCTATCCGCACCCGAATCAAATAAAACGTAAGAAGATTTATTGTCAATAAGAAACGTACCCGTAACAAGCTCCGGGTCTTCCTGTGCCTCTTGCCGCATTAATATTGAAAACTCTTCCGCGGCCTTGTCCATTCGTGTTCTCCTGGTTCGGGCAATTTCTAATAATGTGGCCCGATTTTCCACATTTATAACAAACTACATTGACATAACTTGCTCCGACACTACTTGCTCTGCCATTACTCATTCCGACACCATTTGTTCCTTTCGTTCTGTTAACCCCTGGTCCGTAGACCTCACACTTCGCCGCGCTATGACCATTTCTTTTACACTTGTTGCAAAATTTGGTGCAGAACCCCGAGTGATACTTTTCACACCTTTGGCATAGCTGCTTCTGATTGTTGTTGTTGTTGTTGCGGTTGTTATTGTTGTTGGGATGATTGTTGTAGTTGCTGTTGTTGTTGTTGTTGTTGTTGTTGTTGTTGTTGTTGTTGTTGTTGTTGTTGTTGTTGTTGTTGTTGTTGTTGTTGTTGTTGTTGTTGTTGTTGTTGTTGTTGTTGTTGTTGTTGTTGTTGTTGTTGTTGTTGTTGTTGTTGTTGTTGTTGTTGTTGTTGTTGTTGTTGTTGTTGGGCCGTTTATTGTAGTTGCGATTGATGTTGCTATTGTTAGGATAGTTGTTGCAATTATTGTTGTAATTGCTGTTGTTGTTGTATTGGTGATTCTTATCACCGTTTTTCTCCCACTTTCTTTTGACTTGCTTCACATTGGCCTCTTCAGCAGTCTGTTCTTTAATTCTTTCTTCAATCTGGTTCACTAGTTTGTGAGCCATTCTACATGCCTGTTGTATGGAGGCGGACTCATGTGAACTTATATCTTCTTGGATTCTTTCCGGTAATCCTTTCACAAACGCGTCGATCTTCTCTTCCTCATCTTCGAACGCTCCCGGACACAATAGGCACAATTCTGTGAATCGTCTTTCGTACGTGGTAATATCAAATCCTTGGGTTCGTAACCCTCTAAGTTCTGTCTTGAGCTTATTGACCTCGGTTCTGGGACGGTACTTCTCGTTCATCAAGTGCTTGAATGCTGACCACGGTAGTGCGTAAGCATCATCTTGTCCCACTTGCTCTAGATAGGTATTCCACCATGTTAACGCAGAACCTGTGAAGGTATGCGTAGCATACTTCACTTTGTCCTCTTCAGTACACTTACTTATGGCAAACACCGATTCGACCTTCTCGGTCCACCGTTTCAATCCGATCGGTCCTTCGGTTCCATCAAATTCCAATGGTTTGCAGGCAGTGAATTCTTTGTAGGTGCATCCTACACGATTTCCTGTACTGCTAGATCCAAGGTTATTGTTGGTATGTAGCGCAGCCTGTACTGCGGCTATGTTTGAAGCTAGAAAAGTACGGAATTCCTCTTCATTTATATTCACGGTGTGTCGAGTAGTCGGTGCCATTTCCTTCAAAATAGTCAAATGGAACAAGTTAATCATACAGAATATTAAGAGTAGTTAATAATATTTCGTAGCATAATATGAACTCATTTATAAAAGCTTTTTCTTCATATTAGCGTTTTATAAGTTTAAATTCGGGTAGTACCTACCCGTTAAGTTCATACTTAGTAGCTAATATACAATTCAACTACTACAATTCTATATGAAAAACTGATTATAATAATATTTCGCGTTCAAACTTTTACACAATATTTTACAAACTTACAATACCGCTTATTTTACATATAGCATGAAATATAGCACACAATAACTTTGATACAAGATAGTTGTGAAGATAATTCTAGCTAGTACACAAGTCGTTCAGCAAAGGCAATAAAGACACGTAATTCATACGTCCAGAAACAAGTCATGCATTCTGGTTTTACTAGGACTACTTCCCATCCTTGGTCTTGTGGAACATAACCGTTATGGCCGTTGATAAGACAGCGTGTTGTAACATCGTCAAAGGGACGAGGGTTACGTAATGACCAACAGTCTCGTAATAACCTAAAAACCTCATTTCTTACCCCAATTACCGACTCCGTCACTTGTGGGAACGTTTTGTTTAATAGTTGTAGCCCGATGTTCTTTTTCTCACTTTGGTGAGAAGCGAACATTACTAACCCGTAAGCATAGCATGCTTCTTTATGTTGCATGTTAGCCGCTTTTTCTAAATCATGAAGTCCTATATTCGGATACATTGAGTCAAAATAATTTCTTAACCCGTTGCGTAAAATAGCATTTGGGTTCCCCGCAATATATGCGTCAAAGTAAACACATCGTAACTTATGGGTTTCCCAATGTGATATCCCCCATATTTCAAACGAAAGTCTCTTATAAACCAAGACATTCTTGGAACGTTCTTCGAATGTCTTACAAACTGATTTCGCCGTAAATAGTTGTGCCGAAGAATTCTGACCGACTCTAGACAAGATTTCATCAATCATGTCTCCGGGTAGGTCTCTTAAAATATTGGGTTGTCTATCCATTTTGTGTTTTTATACTGTAAAATAGACAAGAGTTAGATTCATAAAAAAAATACTTATTAATACAAGCAATTTTTACATATATCATAAAGCATAAGCACACTATATTACATATATTACACCACACGAATACAACTATCTTATTCCGACTCGCTCGTTTCTTCTTCTTTGGTTTTGGTTCGTTTTGCCAAGTTTCTAGGGATATATGATGTTCCCCTAATACGAGCTGTCGTTTTCCACAATGGTTTAGAAAAACCTGGTGGTTTAGAGGTTCCCGGGTCATTGTTACAACTTAAGGGCTTCGGGGGTTGACGATACATATAAAGTTCATCGGGGTTGGATTTAGATTTCTCTATTTTTATGCCCTTTCCCTTATTATTTTCTTTTGCCTTTTTAAATTCAGTTGGGGTAATTTCTATAACATCATCGGAATTCTCGTCGGAATCCGATTCATCGGAGAATTGGTAATCCTCCCAATATTTTGCTTCCTTGGCGGAAACACCATTGACCATAATTAACCTTGGTCGGTTGGTTGAGGATTTTCTTTTACTTAACCGTTTTATTATTTCCCCCACCGGTTCTATTTCTTCATCCGGTTCCGATTCTTCTTCCGGTTCCGATTCTTCTTCCGGTTCCGACTCTTCTTCCGGTTCCTCTTCGGGAACTTGTGAATCAGTCCACGAATCATTCCAATTTACATTTGACTCTTCATTATTATTAGGTGAGTCAATGGGACTTGTTCTAGAGGTAGACATCTATCACATAATATCAAACGCGTTAAGAGATTAATATATCACATAATATTCACATGTTAAAAATATATAGTTTCCAACAAAATTTGTTAAGCAATCATTTTTCAAGTAAACACGGTCGAAGTCCAGACTCACTAACGCATCCTAACAAACTCGATAAGACACACTAATGCAAAATTCTGGTTCTCTAAGACCAACGCTCGGATACCAACTGAAATGTCCCGTTCTTATTGATTAAAAACGTTCCATATTAATTGATTTCGTTGCGAGGTTTTGACCTCTATATGAGACGTTTTTCAAAGACTGCATTCATTTTAAAACAAACCATAACCTTTATTTCATCAATAAAGGTTTAAAAAGCTTTACGTAGATTATCAAATAATGATAATCTAAAATATCCTGTTTACACACGACCATTACATAATGGTTTACAATACAAATATGTTACAACAAAATAAGTTTCTTGAATGCAGTTTTTACACAATATCATACAAGCATGGACTCCAAATCTCGTCCTTATTTAAGTATGCGACAGCGGAAGCTCTTAGTATTCACCTGAGAATAAACATGCTTTAAACGTCAACAAAAATGTTGGTGAGTTATAGGTTTAACCTATATATATCAAATCGTAACAATAGACCACAAGATTTCATATTTCAATACACATCCCATACATAGAGATAAAAATCATTCATATGGTGAACACCTGGTAACCGACATTAACAAGATGCATATATAAGAATATCCCCATCATTCCGGGACACCCTTCGGATATGATATAAATTTCGAAGTACTAAAGCATCCGGTACTTTGGATGGGGTTTG
Source organism: Rutidosis leptorrhynchoides (assembly GCF_046630445.1). Lineage (NCBI taxonomy): Eukaryota > Viridiplantae > Streptophyta > Magnoliopsida > Asterales > Asteraceae > Rutidosis > Rutidosis leptorrhynchoides. The sequence goes on along the minus strand of NC_092343.1, from coordinate 382,170,768 downwards.
TTAGGCCCAATAGATCTATCTTTAGGATTCGCGTTAATTAGGGTGTCTGTTCCCTAATTCTTAGATTACCAGACTTAATAAAAAGGGGCATATTCGATTTTGATAATTCAACCATAGAATGTAGTTTCACGTACTTGTGTCTATTTTGTAAATCATTTATAAAACCTGCATGTATTCTCATCCCAAAATATTAGATTTTAAAAGTGGGACTATAACTCACTTTCACAGATTTTTACTTCATCGGGAAGTAAGACTTGGCCACTGGTTGATTCACGAACCTATAACAATATATACATATATATCAAAGTATGTTCAAAATATATTTACAACACTTTTAATATATTTTGATGTTTTAAGTTTATTAAGTCAGCTGTCCTCGTTAGTAACCTACAACTAGTTGTCCACAGTTAGATGTACATAAATAAATCGATAAATATTATCTTGAATCAATCCACGACCCAGTGTATACGTATCTCAGTATTGATCACAACTCAAACTATATATATTTTGGAATCAACCTCAACCCTGTATAGCTAACTCCAACATTCACATATAGAGTGTCTATGGTTGTTCCGAAATATATATAGATGTGTCGACATGATAGGTCGAAACATTGTATACGTGTCTATGGTATCTCAAGATTACATAATATACAATACAAGTTGATTAAGTTATGGTTGGAATAGATTTGTTACCAATTTTCACGTAGCTAAAATGAGAAAAATTATCCAATCTTGTTTTACCCATAACTTCTTCATTTTAAATCCGTTTTGAGTGAATAATCCGTTCTCGTATTATAATATGTTGGTTTATTTGATATTAGTAACGTTTCTTCCAGACCCTATTGGGAGGACGTTACAGTATACCAATAGTACATACATCTAAAAGCTGTGTATTGTACGAGTACGAATACGGGTGCATACGAGTAGAATTGTTGATGAAACTGAACGAGGATGTAATTGTAAGCATTTTTGTTAAGTAGAAGTATTTTGATAAGTGTATTGAAGTCTTTCAAAAGTGTATAAATACATATTAACACACTACATGTATATACATTTTAACTGAGTCGTTAAGTCATCGTTAGTCGTTATATGTAAGTGTTGTTTTGAAACCTTTAGGTTAACGATCTTGTTAAATGTTGTTAACCCAATGTTTATAATATCAAATGAGATTTTAAATTATTATATTATCATGATATTATCTTGTATGAATATCTCTTAATATGATATATATACATTAAATGTCTTTACAACGATAATCGTTACATATATGTCTCGTTTAAAAATCATTAAGTTAGTAGTCTTGTTTTTACATATGTAGTTCATTGTTAATATACTTAATGATATGTTTACTTATCTTTGTATCATGTTAACTATATATATATCCATATATATGTCATCATATAGTTTTTACAAGTTTTAACGTTCGTGAATCACCGGTCAACTTGGGTGGTCAATTGTCTATATGAAACATATTTCAATTAATCAAGTCTTAACAAGTTTGATTGCTTAACATGTTGGAAACATTTAATCATGTAAATATCAATCTCAATTAATATATATAAACATGGAAAAGTTCGGGTCACTACATCAAGCATACATGCATTCACTAGTGATAGCACCATTTGATTCAAACTTAATGTTTACATGCATACGCTATTGATAGCATTCGTGATTTTCAACTTATATTAGGTCGCAAGTTATTTCATTATACTTTACAACTTTTGTAAACTTAAACTTGTTGTTGAACCATTTGGTAACTTAAAACTTTGCAAGTCATACACGTTTCAAATGAATGCGACATAATTTTGGTCAAACGCGTCTCATTTAAGGACTATGACCACGTAACGGGACCTAAGTTAACGGCGCCGTCAATGGCGATTTTGTTGGGTCGCTACACAACTGATTTTATTACTAGTGATATGTTACTCAACCAGAAAGCGGATCAGCGTGATGAAATTTAATTTTTTTTTTTTTTGAATTATAGTTTTGGAAAAACTCATCTACGGAGTAAGATTGTAAGTTTATGGTTTATTTGTTTATTACTATATTTAACTAGTTTAAGACCCGCGAATTCGCAGGATTTTTTAGGGACGAATCAAAATTTGAAATTTTAGAATAATTATTTTTTATATACTATTTGTTAGGTTGTTAAGAAATCAAAACTGTATCGCTAGTAATGTTCAATTACTCATAATAAACCAAGCAAGTTATAGCCTAGAAAAACAAATAACACAGTTAAACCATAAACGCGTCTATTTTTCAAGGGTTAATGATATATCCACCATCCAAATTACTTCATCCACTACACATATGCATTATTTAGTTATACAGTACAACCTGTTAATGCACAGTTTATGGTGGAAGAAGTAATTTGGATGGTGGATATATCAATTCCTTTTTCAAGTTACAACTTGAAAAACCAAAAAACATGAAGTTGAAAATCATAATATTGGTAAGCATGGACTTTTTAGTTAGATTTAGGTCATGTTTTCAACATATTACTCCATGATTGTCGGTATTTTAAGTGCAACAAAAGAAACACAACAAAACTACATTAAAAGAAACACAACATCAACACATCCAAAAGGATCCAACGAACAAAAAACCAAACGGAAAAAGAGAACGCATGTAAAAGAATAATAATTCAAAAACCACAACACTTACACACCGATGTTGTAGAAGTTATTTAATTCGGCTCCTTGAATTATACGACCCCTATAATGTAACACACTGATTTTTTTTTTTAAATCACAGCGGAAGTCTTAATTCACATAAATACCCTTAGTTAATTACGAACATGATTATCACAAATCATTAGCTAGTTACTTATTACAAACCACCGGTGTTACGTTAAACAACTAGTTACATATTTATAAAAGTTAAGACATCAGAGTTCGTCTTGTCAAACATATCGTCAACTCAACTCCCGTCCCTACCAGCACTAAGATCGAAAACCTGCAAGGGAGGAGGTGAGGGGGGTTAGCACGAGGCTAAGTGAATGGAATCATCTAACAGATCTAGCATACAGTACCAACTTGTACAAATACAGCAACTACAACAATCCATAACAGGCAACTGACAACTAATAACTAGCAACTATCAACTGGCAACAATCAACTAGCAACTATCCTCCAACTAGAGACTCGGCGGCTTGTACGAGCACACGACCACTAGCTGATCAGTCTAGCGTCTATCGAAAGTCCTTACTACTGAATCTCCTGTATAGTAAATCCACACGCAGGTGATGCGTCATTCAGTACTATACTCAACAAACAGTAGCCAACTGGATCCAACCACAACAAGGTTGACCTCTCTGAGCTGAACCTAACAACAATAGGTTCCAACAGTCAACTACAACTTGTGCACACAACTGTTAAGCAACTATCACTACGAACAACTGTTCCTACGACTAGCATGGTAACTCTACGATGATCATTATTACAACATATCTACTAAGCATAGCAACTATAACAGTATAACATAGTAGCACTGTAACATCCCGCCTTTTTCTGTTTACTTTTCCGTTTAACTATTTAAAGTCCGTTATATGATTATGACATCCCTCGTTAATACGCGTTTTAAAATATCTCGTTTAGGTAATTCACGCACCCGCAACCGAACTAGAGGGACCATTGTTGCCAAGAGAGCAAAGAGGTGACTAGGTCAACTAGTCAACCCTTCACTCTCATCCATTCATTAATTCATTTTCTTTTTCCTTTTTTTCTAATACTTTCACCAAATCTCTCAAACACCACTTCAAGGATTCATCATCCAAATCAAATCGAGCAAGCATCCATCTAAACAAATTGCATATTCGGAATCCTCTCATCTTCCTCTTCGATTCCATACCGATTTCATCAAGTTTGGGTAACTTTCTAAAATCACTAGATTTTGTGTTCTTGATGTTTTTAACTTATAAAGTTGTTAATTAGTGTCTATGGCTCAAGTCTAACATGATTATATGATTTATATGCTCGATTTTGTTAATTGAAGTAACTAGCTTGAATATGAACTTTGGTGTGTTTGATTTGGTAATTTGGTTGCTTAAATGTTGTTGTTATGGTAAAGTGCAAGTATTAAATGTGTTACTAGTAGCACTAGCTTCAATTTGATGTGTAGGTTGTTTTAGAAAACTTCATAAACTTGATTATTGGTTTTGATGGATTTGGATTAGGGTTTGATGAACTTGAAATGAACTTTTGATGCTTTGAATGACATGAAATGTTATTTGTAAGTGTTAGGTTGTATTGTATGCTTGATCACCTTCGAAACGGCATATCATTCACGTAAATTGGTTGCCGAATCATCAAATTTCATTTATGAACTTGAGTGCATTTAATGAGGAGCTTTGAATGTGATTTTGGTTGTTGTAAAAGTAAATGTGATGGATGAAATGTGTTTAGTTATTTTCCTTGTCAAAATACCTTTCCGATGATATAAGATACATGCTTTGGTTGTTTGCGGGTCATAAATGGTGATTGGTTGAAGTTAGGTTCGTGCATAAAACTTAAAAACTGCCAGAATTCTCTGCACAGGAAATGGCGCGGCGCGCCATATACCCGCGCGGCGCGCCAAAGTGGTCTGTCCAACTTTGTCGATTTTCGAATAATGTTTGCTATGCTACGCACCTCCGATTCACATGTAACTTGTTCTAACATGCTCATATATGATTAAAAACCTCAGAAAAATAGTTCGGGACCCGACCCGAACGTGTTGACTTTTTCGTTGACTTTGACCGACCAAAGTTTGACTTTTTTTCAAACTTAACCAAATGATTATGCAACCTTCCTAACTTGTTTCTATACTTGTATCTTGCATGAAACTTGACAATTTGATTTCACATGCTACATAATCGAGTCGTAACGAGCCATAGGACTAATTGAACATCTTTGACCTATCGTGTTTACCGTTATTGATACGACCTATTTGTTTAGGTCAAGACTAGCACTATCCTTCTCACATGTTACTTTGTGAAGTACTTTTCATACGTGCACTCAAGGTGAGATCATAGTCCCATCTTTCAAACAACTTTTATGCTTTAAACTATGGGATGAGAAACATATACGTATCATACTTTTATACATTGAACACAAGTACGAAAACGAACATTCCACGTACGGGTTTGAATGAAAATCCTCAATTCAATTATCATTAGTTACACTTGCAGGGTGTAAACGTGAACTTATATTATGTGATCACATGGGCTTGACGAGCCTCATTAGGACGGTTCGCTACCGTTAGCGGATGAAATATATTTTCGGGTCTAGTGTATGTTCTAACACTACGCAAAGGGTGCAAAATAGTTAATTTTGATAATTGGGTGCCCGAGAAACAAATAACAACTTTGGAATGCAAATGATTTTGATAATCATATTATATTAAATCTTGTGGTTCAAATGCAACGTTTACTAAAACACCTATGATTTCACCAACGTTTTCGTTGACAGTTTTCTATATGTTTTCTCAGGTCCTTGAAAGCTACTTGATACATGCTTCCACACTCTTTTTGATACTTGCTTGGATGTCGGGTATACATGCATAGTTGGAGCGTCTTTTGACTACTTTAAATTGTGTCGCATAGGTTTCATTCGTACGTTAAACATTGTAATGTAACTAGTCTTTTGAACTACATTTGTAAACTTGAAACATCCTTTTACTTATGAAATAAATGCGACATATTTTGGTCAAACGTCATGATAAAGACTTATGACCACGTAACGGGACCTAAGTAGTCGGCGCCGTCAAACATGATTTGGTCGGGTCGCTACAGATGGTATCAGAGCGTTGGTTGTAGGGATTTAGAGTTCATTGGTGTCAACCCCGAGTCATAGGGTACATTGGTGAGTCTAGACTACAACCGGCATATAGACTTGAAGTAGGAATTACTTGACTACTTGTGCATTATACTCGAACTCGTCTATCATATCAAATTCTTATTCAATCTTAATCTCACGTTACTTGATTCAATTGACGTGCCACCTTGACTATATGAATTAGTGTCGAATGCACATATGAATTAGGGTAATATAATTTCCGGGATTATATTACGGTGACTCATATGAACATTCCGACATTATGACATAAAGAATTTAAGGCGAGTCAAGGAAATTTTTTTCTCTATCCTTATTCCATATCATGGTTAGTATTATTAAGAATACTAATCAACGGTATTCTTGTGTTTTGAAGGAACAATGCCTCCTCGTCGTGTGCCACTCCATGAGACTCCCGAACAAGCTCTACAACGAATGATAGCCATCGTCGTGGAAGTGGCCATGGCCGATCACTCACTCCTCCAACAATAACAACAACCACAACAACAACAACAATGGAGCCGGTAACTCAAACGAAGGGTGCTCCTACAAATCCTTCATGGGGTGCAAACCTCACACTTTTGATGGAACCGGGGGACTGATCGTGCTCACCCGATGGTTTGAGCAAACGGAAGCCGTATTTAGCATAAGCGGTTGTCGGGACCAAGACAAGGTCAAATACTCAACTCACACCTTCGCCGGTGTCGCTCTTACATGGTGGAATACTTATGTACAATCGGTGGGTACCGATGAAGCTCACGCCCTCTCTTGGGCTGATTTAAGGGAAAAGATGGTCATCGAATATTTCCCTCGCGAAGAAACCCGAAAGCTCGAACAAGAGCTAAGAACCTTAGAGGCGGTCGGAAACGATCTCAAGGCCTATAATCAACGATTCGCCGAACTATCCTTGATGTGTCCAAACCTCGTGAACCCCGAATCTCAAAGGGTCGAACTTTATATGTATGGTCTTCCAAAGAGCATCAAACAAGGGGTGATGTCATCCAAACCCGCTAACCTACAACAAGCATTAAACATGGCCCGCCAATTGATCGAAACGGTTGACGAAATCGTAGTTCCGGTACCTAAGGCCGAGGATAAATCGGGCGGCAACAAAAGAAAGTAGGAACCCTCCCAATCAAGCAACAACAACTTTGCTAAGAAGCCTTACACCTCCGACGCCAAGAAAGTTATGGCGGAAATAAACCCTTTTGCAATAAATGCCACAAACACCACTATGGTGAATGTAGCAATCTATTTTGCCACCGGTGCCAAAGGGGTGGTCATGTGGCCAACGATTGTAGAAGTTCCGCTCCCGTCGCTCAAAAGGTGCCCAATGCACCAAAATCGAGTACTTGTTATGAATGTGGCCAAACGGGTCATTTTAGAAATGTGTGTCCGAAGGAGAAAGCCAACACCAACACGCGCGGACGAGCTTTCAACATCAACACCGAGGAAGCCCGAGATGACAATGAATTAGTCACGGGTACGTTTCTCCTCAACAACACTTATGTTACTTGTTTATTCGATTCGGGTGCCGAAAAGAGTTTTGTATCCAAGACTTTGACTCATTCTTTTAATACTCCACCACTTCCACTAGATACCACTTATACCATTGAAGTGGCTAACGGAATACTATTGAGTGCCGATAAATATTATCGGGGGTGTACGTTAAACATTTTGGGTAATGAGTTTGAAATTGACTTGATAACCATGGAACTAGGAAGCTTCGATGTATTAATCGGTATGAATTGGCTAGCCAAAACGAAATCTCACATCCTTTGTGATCTTAACGCAATCCGAATCCCTATCGAGAATGGTGAACCTTTGATCGTCTATGGCGATAAGAGTTGCACCGGACTCAACCTCGTTTCGTGTATTAAAGTTAGAAAACTACTCCGTAAGGGTTGTTTTGCGATCCTTGCTCACGTTAAGAAAGTCGAGTCCGATGAGAAGCACATCGATGATGTGCCAATTGTTAGTGACTATTCCGATGTATTTCCCGACGAATTGCCGGGTCTTCCACCTCATCGACCGGTTGAATTCCAAATCGATCTTATTCCGGGGGCCGCACCTGTAGCACGTGCACCTTATAGACTCGCTCCATCCGAAATGCAAGAATTGCAAAGTAAAATCCAAGAACTACTTGATCGTGGTTTTATCCAACCTAGCCATTCACCTTGGGGCGCTCCGATTTTGTTTGTTAAAAAGAAAGACGGATCCCTACGAATGTGCATTGATTATCGTAAACTAAACAAATTGATGGTTAAAAACCGATATCCTCTTCCTCGCATCGATGACCTCTTCGATCAACTACAAGGGTATTGTGTATATTCAAAAATCGATCTCCGCTCGGGTTATCATCAATTAAGGGTTAAGGGGGAAGATGTCTCCAAAACCGCTTTCCGAACTCGTTATGGTAGTTATGAATTTCTTGTAATGCCATTCGGTCTCACTAACGCACCGGCGGTGTTCATGGATCATATGAACCGCGTGTGAAAACCGTATCTTGACAAATTCGTTATCGTATTTATCGATGATATTTTGGTTTATTCTAAAAGCGAAGAAGAACACGAGGAACACCTCCGACTTGTGCTTGAACTTTTAAGACAAGAACGACTCTATGCCAAATTCTCCAAGTGTGAATTTTTGTTAAAGGAAGTTCAATTTCTTGGTCATGTTGTAAGTGACCAAGGTATTAAAGTCGATCCAACGAAAATCGAAGCCATTAGTAAATGGGAGACTCCCACTACTCCTACTCACATTCGTCAATTCTTGGGTCTCACCGGATACTACCGTAGATTCATCAAGGATTTCTCTTTGGTTGCTCGTCCTCTAACCGCTTTAACTCACAAGGGAAAGAAATTCAATTGGGCGACCGAACAAGAATCCGCATTTCAAATCTTGAAAACAAAGCTAACCACCGCTCCTATCTTGTCACTTCCCAAAGGCAATGACGATTTTGTTGTGTATTGCGACGCCTCGAAACATGGTTTTGGGTGTGTGTTGATGCAACAAACGAAAGTCATTTCTTATGCTTCTCGACAACTGAAAATTCATGAACAAAACCACATGACACATGATCTCGAACTCGGAGCCGTTGTCTTTGCACTTAAAATGTGGAGACACTATCTTTATGGAACCAAGAGTACTATCTTTACCGATCACAAAAGTCTCCAACACATTTTCGACCAAAAGCAACTAAACATGAGTAAACGAAGGTGGATTGAAACCTTAAATGATTACGATTGCGAGCTTCGTTACCATCCCGGGAAGGCAAATGTAGTAGCCGATTCCTTAAGTCGAAAAGAAAGAGCGGTGCCTCTTCGTGTCCGAGCCTTAAACATCACCATCCACACCAACCTTAATAGCCAAATTCGGGTAGCCCAAGATGAGGCTCTCAAGGATGAAAACCTTTCACACGAGCTCTTGAACATTCTCGTCTCTCGATTCGAAATTAGGGAGACCGGACTCCGATATTTCGCCGGAAGGATTTGGGTTCCTAGTTATGGGGACCTACGAAGCCTTATTTTAGATGAAGCCCATAAGTCGCGATACTCGATTCACCCCAGTGCCAATAAGATGTACCACGACCTTAAACAACTATATTGGTGGCCGAACCTCAAAAGGGACGTAGCTACTTATGTTTCCAAGTGTTTGACATGTGCCAAAGTCAAAGCCGAACACCAAAGACCGTCCGGGTTACTTCAACAACCCGAAATCCCGCAATGGAAGTGGGAAAGAATAACGATGGACTTCATCACCAAGTTACCAAAAACGACGGGCAGTTATGATACCATTTGGGTTATTGTTGACCGTCTCACCAAATTCGCACACTTTCTCGCTATGAAAGAAACCGACAAAATGGAGAAACTTGCACAACTTTACATAAAGGAGATCGTAGCTCGACATGGTGTACCTTTATCGATTATCTCCGACCGAGATGGCCGTTTTGTTTCTAGATTTTGGCGTACCTTGCAAGAAGCGTTGGGAACGCGTTTAGACATGAGCACCGCATATCATCCTCAAACCGATGGACAAAGTGAACGTACAATTCAAACCTTAGAGGACATGTTACGAGCTTGCGTGGTTGATTTTGGAAAAGCTTGGGACAAGCACTTACCTCTCGCTGAGTTCTCTTACAACAATAGTTATCACGCGAGTATTAAAGCCGCACCTTTTGAAGCGTTATATGGCCGAAAATGCCATTCTCCTCTTTGTTGGGCCGAAGTAGGCGACGTACAAATCACCGGACCCGAACTCATTCATGAAACCACCGAGAAGATCGTTCAAATCCGAGATAGGCTTCGGACGGCCCGGAGTCGTCAAAAGTGCTATACCGACAAAAGACGCAACGACCTTGAATTTCAAGTCGGTGACCGCGTCATGTTAAAAGTCGCACCTTGGAAAGGTGTAATCCGTTTTGGGAAACGCGGGAAGCTAAATCCGCGGTATATTGGTCGTTTCGAAATCTTGGAGCGTATTGGAACCGTTGCTTATCGTTTAGATCTTCCGCCTCAATTGAACTCCGTTCATCCTACCTTCCATGTATCTAACTTGAAAAAGTGTCTTGCCGAACCCGATATCGTCATCCCTCTCGAGGAACTTACTATTGATGACAAACTTCATTTTGTGGAGGAACCGGTTGAAATTGTGGACACCTCCGTCAAGACATTGAAACAAAGCCGAATTTCGATTGTTAAAGTCCGTTGGAACGCCAAAAGGGGACCCGAGTTTACTTGGGAAAGGCAAGATCAAATGCAAAAGAAATACCCTCATTTATTCCCGGCTCCGGAAACGCAAGATCCCGAGGAAGAAACAACAACTACTACGCCTACTTAAATTTCGGGACGAAATTTCTTTTAAGGAGTAGGTAATGTAACATCCCGCCTTTTTCCATTTACTTTTCCGTTTAACTATTTAAAGTCCGTTATATGATTATGACATCCCTCGTTAATACGCGTTTTAAAATATCTCGTTTAGGTAATTAACGCACCCGGAACCGAACTAGAGGGACCATTGTTGCCAAGAGAGCAAAGAGGTGACTAGGTCAACTAGTCAACCCTTCACTCTCATCCATTCATTAATTCATTTTCTTTTTCCTTTTTCTCTAATACTTTCACCAAATCTCTCAAACACCACTTCAAGGATTCATCATCCAAATCAAATCGAGCAAGCATCCATCTAAACAAATTGCATATTCGGAATCCTCTCATCTTTCTCTTCGATTCCATACCGATTTCATCAAGTTTGGCTTACTTTCTAAAATCACTAGATTTTGTATTCTTGATGTTTTTAACTTATAAGGTTGTTAATTAGTGTCTATGGCTCAAGTCTAACATGATTATATGATTTATATGCTCGATTTCGTTAATTGAAGTAACTAGCTTAAATATGAACTTTGGTGTGTTTGATTTGGTAATTTGGTTGCTTAAATGTTGTTGTTATGGTAGAGTGCAAGTATTAAATGTGTTACTAGTAGCACTAGCTTCAATTTGATGTGTAGGTTGTTTTAGAAAACTTCATAAACTTGATTATTGGTTTTGGTGGATTTGGATTAGGGTTTGATGAACTTGAAATGAACTTTTGATGCTTTGAATGACATGAAATGTTATTTGTAAGTGTTAGGTTGTATTTTATGCTTGATCACCTTCGAAACGGCATATCATTCATGTAAATTGGTTGCCGAATCATCGAATTTCATTTATGAACTTGAGTGCATTTAATGAGGAGCTTTGAATGTGATTTTGGTTGTTGTAAAAGTAAATGTGATGGATGAAATGTGTTTAGTTGTTTTCCTTGTCAAAATACCTTTCCGATGATATAAGATACATGATTTGGTTTTTTGCGGGTCATAAATGGTGATTGGTTGAAGTTAGGTTCGTGCATTAAACTTAAAAACTGCCAGAATTCTCTGAACAGAAAATGGCGCGGCGCGCCATATACCCGCGCGGCGCGCCAAAGTGGTCTGTCCAACTTTGTCGATTTTCGAATAATGTTTGCTATGCTACGCACCTCTGATTCACATGTAACTTGTTCTAACATGGTCATATATGATTAAAAACCTCAGAAAAATATTTCGGGACCCGACCCGAACGTGTTGACTTTTTCGTTGACTTTGACCGACCAAAGTTTGACTTTTTGTCAAACTTAACCAAATGATTATGCAACCTTCCTAACTTGTTTCTATACTTGTATCTTGCATGAAACTTGACAATTTGATTTCACATGCTACATAATCGAGTCGTAACGAGCCATAGGACTAATTGAACATCTTTGACCTATCGTGTTTACCGTTATTGATACGACCTATTTGTTTAGGTCAAGACTAGCACTATCCTTCTCACATGTTACTTTGTGAAGTACTTTTCATACGTGCACTCAAGGTGAGATCATAGTCCCATCTTTCAAACAACTTTTATGCTTTAAACTATGGGATGAGAAACATATACGTATCATACTTTTATACATTGAACACAAGTACGAAAACGAACATTCCACGTACGGGTTTGAACAAAAATCCTCAATTCAATTATCATTAGTTACACTTGCAGGGTGTAAACGTGAACTTATATTATGTGATCACATGGGCTTGACGAGCCTCATTAGGACGGTTCGCTACCGTTAGCGGATGAAATATATTTTCGGGTCTAGTGTATGTTCTAACACTACGCAAAGGGTGCAAAATAGTTAATTTTGATAATTGGGTGCCCTAGAAACAAATAACAACTTTGGAATGCAAATGATTTTGATAATCATATTATATTAAATCTTGTGGTTCAAATGCAACGTTTACTAAAACACCTATGATTTCACCAACGTTTTCGTTGACAGTTTTCTATATGTTTTCTCAGGTCCTTGAAAGCTACTTGATACATGCTTCCGCACTCTTTTTAATACTTGCTTGGATGTCGGGTATACATGCATAGTTGGAGCGTCTTTTGACTACTTTAAATTGTGTCCCATAGGTTTCATTCGTACGTTAAACATTGTAATGTAACTTGTCTTTTGAACTACATTTGTAAACTTGAAACATCCTTTTACTTATGAAATAAATGCGACATATTTTTGTAGTGACCCGAACTTTTCCATATTTATATATATTAATTGAGATTGATATTTACATGATTAAATGTTTCCAACATGTTAAGCAATCAAACTTGTTAAGACTTGATTAATTGAAATATGTTTCATATAGACAATTGACCACCCAAGTTGACCGGTGATTCACGAACGTTAAAACTTGTAAAAACTATATGATGACATATATATGGATATATATATATATATATATATAGTTAACATGATACTATGATAAGTAAACATATCATTAAGTATATTAACAATGAACTACATATGTAAAAACAAGACTACTAACTTAATGATTTTTAAACGAGACATATATGTAACGATTATCGTTGTAAAGACATTTAATGTATATATATCATATTAAGAGATATTCATACATGATAATATCATGATAATATAATAATTTAAAATCTCATTTGATATTATAAACATTGGGTTAACAACATTTAACAAGATCGTTAACCTAAAGGTTTCAAAACAACACTTACATGTAACGACTAACGATGACTTAACGACTCAGTTAAAATGTATATACATGTAGTGTTTTAATATGTATTTATACACTTTTGAAAGACTTCAATACACTTATCAAAATACTTCTACTTAACAAAAATGCTTACAATTACATCCTCGTTCAGTTTCATCAACAATTCTACTCGTATGCACCCGTATTCGTACTCGTACAATACACAGCTTTTAGATGCATGTACTATTGGTATATACACTCCAATGATCAGCTCTTAGCAGCCCATGTGAGTCACCTAACACATGTGGGAACCATCATTTGGCAACTAGCATGAAATATCTCATAAAATTACAAAAATATGAGTAATCATTCATGACTTATTTACATGAAAACAAAATTACATATCCTTTATATCTAATCCATACACCAACGACCAAAAACACCTACAAAAACTTTCATTCTTCAATTTTCTTCATCTAATTGATCTCTCTCAAGTTCTATCTTCAAGTTCTAAGTGTTCTTCATATATTCTACAAGTTCTAGTTACATAAAATCAAGAATACTTTCAAGTTTGCTAGCTCACTTCAAATCTTGTAAGGTGATCATCCAACCTCAAGAAATCTTTGTTTCTTACAGTAGGTTATAATTCTAATACAAGGTAATAATCATATTCAAACTTTGGTTCAATTTCTATAACTATAACAATCTTATTTCAAGTGATGATCTTACTTGAACTTGTTTTCGTGTCATGATTCTGCTTCAAGAACTTCGAGCCATCCAAGGATCCGTTGAAGCTAAATCCATTTTTCTCTTTTCCAGTAGGTTTATCCAAGGAACTTAAGGTAGTAATGATGTTCATAACATCATTCGATTCATACATATAAAGCTATCTTATTCGAAGGTTTAAACTTGTAATCACTAGAACATAGTTTAGTTAATTCTAAACTTGTTCGCAAACAAAAGTTAATCCTTCTAACTTGACTTTTAAAATCAACTAAACACATGTTCTATATCTATATGATATGCTAACTTAATGATTTAAAACCTGGAAACACGAAAAACACCGTAAAACCGGATTTACGCCGTAGTAGTAACACCGCGGGCTGTTTTGGGTTAGTTAATTAAAAACTATGATAAAATTTGATTTAAAAGTTGTTATTCTGAGAAAATGATTTTTATTATGAACATGAAACTATATCCAAAAATTATGGTTAAACTCAAAGTGGAAGTATGTTTTCTAAAATGGTCATCTAGACGTCGTTCTTTCGACTGAAATGACTACCTTTACAAAAACGACTTGTAACTTATTTTTCCGACTATAAACCTATAATTTTTCTGTTTAGATTCATAAAATATAGTTCAATATGAAACCATAGCAATTTGATTCACTCAAAACGGATTTAAAATGAAGAAGTTATGGGTAAAACAAGATTGGATAATTTTTCTCATTTTAGCTACGTGAAAATTGGTAACAAATCTATTCCAACCATAACTTAATCAACTTGTATTGTATATTATGTAATCTTGAGATACCATAGACACGTATACAATGTTTCGACCTATCATGTCGACACATCTATATATATTTCGGAACAACCATAGACACTCTATATGTGAATGTTGGAGTTAGCTATACAGGGTTGAGGTTGATTCCAAAATATATATAGTTTGAGTTGTGATCAATACTGAGATACGTATACACTGGGTCGTGGATTGATTCAAGATAATATTTATCGATTTATTTCTGTACAGCTAACTGTGGACAACTAGTTGTAGGTTACTAACGAGGACAGCTGACTTAATAAACTTAAAACATCAAAATATATTAAAAGTGTTGTAAATATATTTTGAACATACTTTGATATATATGTATATATTGTTATAGGTTCGTGAATCAACCAGTGGCCAAGTCTTACTTCCCGACGAAGTAAAAATCTGTGAAAGTGAGTTATAGTCCCACTTTTAAAATCTAATATTTTTGGGATGAGAATACATGCAGGTTTTATAAATGATTTACAAAATAGACACAAGTACGTGAAACTACATTCTATGGTTGAATTATTGAAATCGAATATGCCCCTTTTTATTAAGTCTGGTAATCTAAGAATTAGGGAACAGACACCCTAATTGACGCGAATCCTAAAGATAGATCTATTGGGCCTAACAAACCCCATCCAAAGTACCGGATGCTTTAGTACTTCAAAATTTATATCATATCCGAAGGGTGTCCCGGAATGATGGGGATATTCTTATATATGCATCTTGTTATTGTCGGTTACCAGGTGTTCACCATATGAATGATTTTTATCTCTATGTATGGGATGTATATTGAAATATGAAATCTTGTGGTCTATTGTTACGATTTGATATATATAGGTTAAACCTATAACTCACCAACATTTTTGTTGACGTTTAAAGCATGTTTATTCTCAGGTGAATATTAAGAGCTTCCGCTGTTGCATACTAAAATAAGGACAAGATTTGGAGTCCATGTTTGTATGATATTGTGTAAAAACTGCATTCAAGAAACTGATTTCGATGTAACATATTTGTATTGTAAACCATTATGTAATGGTCGTGTGTAAACAGGATATTTTAGATTATCATTATTTGATAATCTACGTAAAGCTTTTGAAACCTTTATTTATGAAATAAAGGTTATGGTTTGTTTTAAAAATGAATGCAGTCTTTGAAAAATGTCTCATATAGAGGTCAAAACCTCGCAACGAAATCAATTAATATGGAACGTTTTTAATCAATAAGAACGGGACATTTCAGTTGGTATCCGAGCGTTGGTCTTAGAGAACCAGAATTTTACATTAGTGTGTCTTATCGAGTTTGTTAGGATGCATTAGTGAGTCTGGACTTCGACCGTGTTTACTTGAAAAATGATTGCTTAACAAATTTTGTTGGAAACTATATATTTTTAACATGTGAATATTATGTGATATATTAATCTCTTAACGCGTTTGATATTATGTGATAGATGTCTACCTCTAGAACAAGTCCCATTAACTCACCTAATAATAATGAAGAGTCAAATGTAAATTGGAATGATTCGTGGACTGATTCACAAGTTCCCGAAGAGGAACCAGAAGAAGAGTCGGAACCGGAAGAAGAATCGGAACCGGAAGAAGAATCGGAACCAGATGAAGAAATAGAACCGGCGGGGGAAATAATAAAACGGTTAAGTAAAAGAAAATCCTCAACCAACCGACCAAGATTAATTATGGTCAATGGTGTTTCCGCCAAGGAAGCAAAATATTGGGAGGATTACCAATTCTCCGATGAATCAGATTCCGACGAGAATTCCGATGATGTTATAGAAATTACCCCAACTGAATTTAAAAAGGCAAAAGAAAATAATAAGGGAAAGGGCATAAAAATAGAGAAATCTAATTCCAACCCCGATGAACTTTATATGTATCGTCAACCCCCGAAGTCATTAAGTTGTAACAATGACCCGGGAACCTCTAAACCACCAGGTTTTTCTAAACCAATGTGGAAAATTACGGCTCGTATTAGGGGAACATCATATATCCCTAGAAACTTGGCAAAACGAACCAAAACCAAAGAAGAAGAAACAAGCGAGTCGGAATAAGATAGTTGTATTCGTGTGGTGTAATATATGTAATATAGTGTGCTTATGCTTTATGATATATGTAAAAATTGCTTATATTAAATAAGTATTTTTTTTATGAAGCTAACTCTTGTCTATTTTACAGTATAAAAATACAAAATGGATAGACAACCCAATATTTTAAGAGACCTACCCGGAGACATGATTGATGAAATCTTGTCTAGAGTCGGTCAGAATTCTTCGGCACAACTATTTAATCAGTTTGTAAGACATTCGAAGAACGTTCCAAGAATGCCTTGGTTTATAAAAGGCTTTCGTTCGAAAGATGGGGGATATCACATTGGGAAATCCATAAGTTACGATGTGTTTACTTTGACGCATATATTGCGGGGAACCCAAATGCTATTTTACGCAATGGGTTAAGAAATTATTTTGACTCAATATATCCGAATATTGGACTTCGTGATTTAGAAAAAGCGGCTAACATGAAACATAAAGAAGCATGTTATGCTTACGGATTAGTAATGTTCGCTTCTCACCAAAGTGAGAACAAGAACATCGGCCTACAACTATTAAACAAAACGTTCCCACAAGTGACGGAGTCGGTAATTGGGGTAAGAAATGAGGTTTTTAGATTGTTACGGGACTGTTGGACATTACGTAACCCTCGTCCCTTTGACGACGTTACAACACGATGTCTTATCAACGGCCATAACGGTTATGTTCCACAAGACCAAGAATGGGAAGTAGTCCTAGTAAAACCAGAATGCATGACTTATTTCTGGACGTATGAATTACGTGTCTTTATTGCCTTTGCTGAACGACTTGTGTACTAGCTAGAATTATCTTCACAACTATCTTGTATCAAAGTTATTGTGTGCTATATTTCATGCTTTATGTAAAATAAGCGGTATTGTAAGTTTGTAAAATATTGTATAAAAGTTTGAACGCGAAATATTATTATAATCAGTTTTTCATATAGAATTGTAGTAGTTGAATTGTATATTAGCTACTAAGTATGAACTTAACGGGTAGGTACTACCCGAATTTAAACTTATAAAACGCTAATATGAAGAAAAAGCTTTTATAAATGAGTTCATATTATGCTACGAAATACTATTAACTACTCTTAATATTCTGTATGATTAACTTGTTCCATTTGACTATTTTGAAGGAAATGGCACCGACTACTCGACACACCGTGAATATGAATGAAGAGGAATTCCGTACTTTTCTAGCTTCAAACATAGCCGCAGTACAGGCTGCGCTACATACCAACAATAATCTTGGATCTAGCAGTACAGGAAATCGTGTAGGATGCACCTACAAAGAATTCACTGCCTGCAAACCTTTGGAATTTGATGGAACCGAAGGACCGATCGGATTGAAACGGTGGACCGAGAAGGTTGAATCGGTGTTTGCCATAAGTAAGTGTACTGAAGAGGACAAAGTGAAGTACGCTACGCATACCTTCACAGGTTCTGCGTTAACATGGTGGAATACCTATCTAGAGCAAGTGGGACAAGACGATGCGTACGCACTACCGTGGTCAGCATTCAAGCACTTGATGAACGAGAAGTACCGTCCCAGAACCGAGGTCAATAAGCTCAAGACAGAACTTAGAGGGTTACGAACCCAAGGATTTGATATTACCACGTACGAAAGACGATTCACAGAATTGTGCCTATTGTGTCCGGGAGCATTCGAAGATGAGGAAGAGAAGATCGACGCGTTTGTGAAAGGATTACCGGAAAGAATCCAAGAAGATATAAGTTCACACGAGCCCGCCTCCATACAACAGGCATGTAGAATGGCTCACAAACTAGTGAACCAGATTGAAGAAAGAATTAAAGAACAGACTGCTGAAGAGGCCAATGTGAAGCAAGTCAAAAGAAAGTGGGAGGAAAACGGTGATAAGAATCACCAATACAACAACAACAGCAATTACAACAATAATCGCAACAATTATCCCAACAATCGCAACATCAATCGCAACTACAACAAACGGCCCAACAACAACAACAACAACAACAGCAGCAACTACAACAATCATCCCAACAACAATAATAACCGCAACAACAACAACAATCAGAAGCAGCTATGCCAAAGGTGTGAAAAGAATCACTCGGGGTTCTGCACCAAATTTTGCAACAAGTGTAAAAGAAATGGTCATAGCGCGGCGAAGTGTGAGGTCTACGGACCAGGGGTTAATAGAACGAAAGGAACAAATGGTGTCGGAACGAGTAATGGCGGAGCAAGTAGTGTCGGAGCAAGTTATGCCAATGTAGTTTGTTATAAATGTGGAAAACCGGGCCACATTATTAGAAATTGCCCGAACCAGGAGAACACGAATGGACAAGGCCGCGGAAGAGTTTTCAATATTAATGCGGTAGAGGCACAAGAAGACCCGGAGCTTGTTACGGGTACGTTTCTTATTGACAATAAATCTGCTTACGTTTTATTTGATTCGGGTGCGGATAGAAGCTATATGAGTAGAGATTTTTGTGCTAAATTAAGTTGTCCATTGACGCCTTTGGATAGTAAATTTTTACTCGAATTAGAAAATGGTAAATTAATTTCAGCAGATAATATATGTCGGAATCGAGAAATTAAACTGGTTAGCGAAACATTTAAGATTGATTTGATACCAGTAGAGTTAGGGAGTTTTGATGTGATAATCGGTATGGACTGGTTGAAAGAAGTGAAAGCAGAGATCGTTTGTTACAAAAATGCAATTCGCATTATACGAGAAAAAGGAAAACCCTTAATGGTGTACGGAGAAAAGGGCAACACGAAGCTACATCTTATTAGTAATTTGAGGGCACAAAAACTAATAAGAAAAGGTTGCTATGCTGTTCTAGCACACGTCGAGAAAGTACAAACTGAAGAAAAGAGCATCAATGATGTTCCCATTGCAAAAGAATTTCCCGATGTATTTCCGAAAGAATTACCGGGATTACCCCCACATCGATCCGTTGAATTTCAAATAGATCTTGTACCAGGAGCTGCACCAATAGCTCGTGCTCCTTATAGACTCGCACCGAGCGAGATGAAAGAACTGCAAAGCCAATTACAAGAACTTTTAGAGCGTGGTTTCATTCGACCAAGCACATCACCGTGGGGAGCTCCTGTTTTGTTTGTCAAGAAGAAAGATGGTACATTCAGGTTGTGTATCGACTACCGAGAGTTGAACAAACTTACCATCAAGAACCGCTACCCACTACCGAGAATCGACGACTTATTTGATCAACTACAAGGCTCGTCTGTTTATTCAAAGATTGACTTACGTTCCGGGTATCATCAAATGCGGGTGAAAGAAGATGATATTCCAAAGACTGCTTTCAGAACACATTACGGTCATTACGAGTTTATGGTCATGCCATTTGGTTTAACTAATGCACCAGCTGTGTTCATGAACCTTATGAACCAAGTGTGTGGACCATACCTTGACAAGTTTGTCATTGTTTTCATTGATGACATACTTATTTACTCAAAGAATGACCAAGAACACGGTGAACATTTGAGAAAGGTGTTAGAAGTATTGAGGAAGGAAGAATTGTACGCTAAATTTTCAAAGTGTGCATTTTGGTTGGAAGAAGTTCAATTCCTCGGTCACATAGTGAACAAAGAAGGTATTAAGGTGGATCCGGCAAAGATAGAAACTGTTGAAAAGTGGGAAACCCCGAAAACTCTGAAACACATACGCCAGTTTTTAGGACTAGCTGGTTACTACAGAAGGTTCATCCAAGACTTTTCCAGAATAGCAAAACCCTTGACTGCATTAACGCATAAAGGGAAAAAATTTGAATGGAATGATGAACAAGAGAAAGCGTTTTAGTTATTAAAGAAAAAGCTAACTACGGCACCTATATTGTCATTGCCTGAAGGGAATGATGATTTTGTGATTTATTGTGATGCATCAAAGCAAGGTCTCGGTTGTGTATTAATGCAATGAACGAAGGTGATTGCTTATGCGTCTAGACAATTGAAGATTCACGAACAAAATTATACGACGCATGATTTGGAATTAGGCGCGGTTGTTTTTGCATTAAAGACTTGGAGGCACTACTTATATGGGGTCAAAAGTATTATATATACCGATCACAAAAGTCTTCAACACATATTTAATCAGAAACAACTGAATATGAGGCAGCGTAGGTGGATTGAATTATTGAATGATTACGACTTTGAGATTCGTTACCACCCGGGGAAGGCAAATGTGGTAGCCGATGCCTTGAGCAGGAAGGACAGAGAACCCATTCGAGTAAAATCTATGAATATAATGATTCATAATAACCTTACTACTCAAATAAAGGAGGCGCAACAGGGAGTTTTAAAAGAGGGAAATTTAAAGGATGAAATACCCAAAGGATCGGAGAAGCATCTTAATATTCGGGAAGACGGAACCCGGTATAGGGCTGAAAGGATTTGGGTACCAAAATTTGGAGATATGAGAGAAATGGTACTTAGAGAAGCTCATAAAACCAGATACTCAATACATCCTGGAACGGGGAAGATGTACAAGGATCTCAAGAAACATTTTTAGTGGCCGGGTATGAAAGCCGATGTTGCTAAATACGTAGGAGAATGTTTGACGTGTTCTAAGGTCAAAGCTGAGCATCAGAAACCATCAGGTTTACTTCAACAACCCGAAATCCCAGAATGGAAATGGGAAAACATTACCATGGATTTTATCACTAAATTGCCAAGGACTGCAAGTGGTTTTGATACTATTTGGGTAATAGTTGATCGTCTCACCAAATCAGCACACTTCCTGCCAATAAGAGAAGATGACAAGATGGAGAAGTTAGCACGACTGTATTTGAAGGAAGTCGTCTCCAGACATGGAATACCAATCTCTATTATCTCTGAAAGGGATGGCAGATTTATTTCAAGATTCTGGCAGACATTACAGCAAGCATTAGGAACTCGTCTAGACATGAGTACTGCCTATCATCCACAAACTGATGGGCAGAGCGAAAGGACGATACAAACGCTTGAAGACATGCTACGAGCATGTGTTATTGATTTCGGAAACAGTTGGGATCGACATCTACCGTTAGCAGAATTTTCCTACAACAACAGCTACCATTCAAGCATTGAGATGGCGCCGTTTGAAGCACTTTATGGTAGAAAGTGCAGGTCTCCGATTTGTTGGAGTGAAGTGGGGGATAGACAGATTACGGGTCCGGAGATTATACAAGAAACTACCGAGAAGATCATCCAAATTCAACAACGGTTGAAAACCGCCCAAAGTCGACAAAAGAGCTACGCTGACATTAAAAGAAAAGATATAGAATTTGAAATTGGAGAGATGGTCATGCTTAAAGTTGCACCTTGGAAAGGCGTTGTTCGATTTAGTAAACGAGGGAAATTAAATCCAAGGTATATTGGACCATTCAAGATTATTGATCGTGTCGGACCAGTAGCTTACCGACTTGAGTTACCTCAACAACTCGCGGCTGTACATAACACTTTCCATGTCTCGAATTTGAAGAAATGTTTTGCTAAAGAAGATCTCACTATTCCGTTAGATGATATCCAAATCAACGAAAAACTTCAATTCATCGAAGAACCCGTCGAAATAATGGATCGTGAGGTTAAAAGACTTAAGCAAAACAAGATACCAATTGTTAAGGTTTCAATGGAATGCTCGTAGAGGACCCGAGTTCACCTGGGAGCGTGAAGATCAGATGAAGAAGAAATACCCGCATCTATTTCCAGAAGATTCGTCAACACCTTCAACAGCTTAAAATTTCGGGACGAAATTTATTTAACGGGTAGGTACTGTAGTGACCCGAACTTTTCCATATTTATATATATTAATTGAGATTGATATTTACATGATTAAATGTTTCCAACATGTTAAGCAATCAAACTTGTTAAGACTTGATTAATTGAAATATGTTTCATATAGACAATTGACCACCCAAGTTGACCGGTGATTCACGAACGTTAAAACTTGTAAAAACTATATGATGACATATATATGGATATATATATAGTTAACATGATACTATGATAAGTAAACATATCATTAAGTATATTAACAATGAACTACATATGTAAAAACAAGACTACTAACTTAATGATTTTTAAACGAGACATATATGTAACGATTATCGTTGTAAAGACATTTAATGTATATATATCATATTAAGAGATATTCATACATGATAATATCATGATAATATAATAATTTAAAATCTCATTTGATATTATAAACATTGGGTTAACAACATTTAACAAGATCGTTAACCTAAAGGTTTCAAAACAACACTTACATGTAACGACTAACGATGACTTAACGACTCAGTTAAAATGTATATACATGTAGTGTTTTAATATGTATTTATACACTTTTGAAAGACTTCAATACACTTATCAAAATACTTCTACTTAATAAAAATGCTTACAATTACATCCTCGTTCAGTTTCATCAACAATTCTACTCGTATGCACCCGTATTCGTACTCGTACAATACACAGCTTTTAGATGTATGTACTATTGGTATATACACTCCAATGATCAGCTTTTAGCAGCCCATGTGAGTCACCTAACACATGTGGGAACCATCATTTAGCAACTATCATTAAATATCTCATAAAATTACAAAAATATGAGTAATCATTCATGACTTATTTACATGAAAACAAAATTACATATCCTTTATATCTAATACATACACCAACGACCAAAAACACCTACAAACACTTTCATTCTTCAATTTTCTTCATCTAATTGATCTCTCTCAAGTTATATCTTCAAGTTCTAAGTGTTCTTCATATATTCTACAAGTTCTAGTTACATAAAATCAAGAATACTTTCAAGTTTGCTAGCTCACTTCCAATCTTGTAAGGTGATCATCCAACCTCAAGAAATCTTTGTTTCTTACAGTAGGTTATCATTCTAATACAAGGTAATAATCATATTCAAACTTTGGTTCAATTTCTATAACTATAACAATCTTATTTCAAGTGATGATCTTACTTGAACTTGTTTTCGTGTCATGATTCTGCTTCAAGAACTTCGAGCCATCCAAGGATCCGTTGAAGCTAAATCCATTTTTCTCTTTTCCAGTAGGTTTATCCAAGGAACTTAAGGTAGTAATGATGTTCATAACATCATTCGATTCATACATATAAAGCTATCTTATTCGAAGGTTTAAACTTGTAATCACTAGAACATAGTTTAGTTAATTCTAAACTTGTTCGCAAACAAAAGTTAATCCTTCTAACTTGACTTTTAAAATCAACTAAACACATGTTCTATATCTATATGATATGCTAACTTAATGATTTAAAACCTGGAAACACGAAAAACACCGTAAAACCGGATTTACGCCGTAGTAGTAACACCGCGGGCTGTTTTGGGTTAGTTAATTAAAAACTATGATAAACTTTGATTTAAAAGTTGTTATTCTGAGAAAATGATTTTTATTATGAACATGAAACTATATCCAAAAATTATGGTTAAACTCAAAGTGGAAGTATGTTTTCTAAAATGGTCATCTAGACGTCGTTCTTTCGACTGAAATGACTACCTTTACAAAAACGACTTGTAACTTATTTTTCCGACTATAAACCTATAATTTTTCTGTTTAGATTCATAAAATATAGTTCAATATGAAACCATAGCAATTTGATTCACTCAAAACGGATTTAAAATGAAGAAGTTATGGGTAAAACAAGATTGGATAATTTTTCTCATTTTAGCTACGTGAAAATTGGTAACAAATCTATTCCAACCATAACTTAATCAACTTGTATTGTATATTATGTAATCTTGAGATACCATAGACACGTATACAATGTTTCGACCTATCATGTCGACACATCTATATATATTTCGGAACAACCATAGACACTCTATATGTGAATGTTGGAGTTAGCTATACAGGGTTGAGGTTGATTCCAAAATATATATAGTTTGAGTTGTGATCAATACTGAGATACGTATACACTGGGTCGTGGATTGATTCAAGATAATATTTATCGATTTATTTCTGTACAGCTAACTGTGGACAACTAGTTGTAGGTTACTAACGAGGACAGCTGACTTAATAAACTTAAAACATCAAAATATATTAAAAGTGTTGTAAATATATTTTGAACATACTTTGATATATATGTATATATTGTTATAGGTTCGTGAATCAACCAGTGGCCAAGTCTTACTTCCCGACGAAGTAAAAATCTGTGAAAGTGAGTTATAGTCCCACTTTTAAAATCTAATATTTTTGGGATGAGAATACATGCAGGTTTTATAAATGATTTACAAAATAGACACAAGTACGTGAAACTACATTCTATGGTTGAATTATTGAAATCGAATATGCCCCTTTTTATTAAGTCTGGTAATCTAAGAATTAGGGAACAGACACCCTAATTGACGCGAATCCTAAAGATAGATCTATTGGGCCTAACAAACCCCATCCAAAGTACCGGATGCTTTAGTACTTCGAAATTTATATCATATCCGAAGGGTGTCCCGGAATGATGGGGATATTCTTATATATGCATCTTGTTATTGTCGGTTACCAGGTGTTCACCATATGAATGATTTTTATCTCTATGTATGGGATGTATATTGAAATATGAAATCTTGTGGTCTATTGTTACGATTTGATATATATAGGTTAAACCTATAACTCACCAACATTTTTGTTGACGTTTAAAGTATGTTTATTCTCAGGTGAATATTAAGAGCTTTCGCTGTTGCATACTAAAATAAGGACAAGATTTGGAGTCCATGTTTGTATGATATTGTGTAAAAACTGCATTCAAGAAACTGATTTCGATGTAACATATTTGTATTATAAACCATTATGTAATGGTCGTGTGTAAACAGGATATTTTAGATTATCATTATTAGATAATCTACGTAAAGCTTTTGAAACCTTTATTTATGAAATAAAGGTTATGGTTTGTTTTAAAAATGAATGCAGTCTTTGAAAAACGTCTCATATAGAGGTCAAAACCTCGCAACGAAATCAATTAATATGGAACGTTTTTAATCAATAAGAACGGGACATTTCAATTTTGGTCAAACGTCATGATAAAGACTTATGACCACGTAACGGGAACTAAGTAGTCGGCGCCGTCAAACATGATTTGGTCGGGTCGCTACAAGCACAACTTGCTACTCTATACTACACCCGGAGATAATCCCACTCACCGATTACCAGCTACAGCTCAGTTATCTTACTTCTGAGCTTCTTCCTTGTTCTTATCACCTGAGAACAACACAACGAAGTCAATTTACATATCTCAATCAATATTATAATCAAATCATACTATAAACTAGGTCATAACACCATATATTCATAATTTTATGAGTCTACATCATGACTCCATTCAATAATGGCATACAGGTGCGTGCAAAACACGACATACACACTAAAACTCCTTTTCTGACCCAAAAACAGTTTGATCTAGTTTCTTAAAAGTTCACCATTGAAAAGTATTATTTATTACGATTCTAACGATAGTTTATTCATCAAAAACGGAGTTACGTTTTGAAAGTTACGGCCGTTTCAATTTCATAAAAGGTACTGTAACAAATAGTGACACTGTAGCAAATAGTGATACTGTAGCAACTCGGGTACTGTAGCAACTCGGGAACTGTAGCAACTTGGCACTGTAGCAAATAGTGACATTGTAGCAAATAGTGACACTATAGCAACTCGCTACTGTAGCAACTCGGGTACTGTAGCAACTCGGGTACTGTAGCAAACTGGGTTTCGAACCAATTTCGCTGATTTTGTGATTTCTTCCCCAAAAACTCGATTTCTAAGTGTTTTTGACCAAATTTTAAGCACAAGAAAGTTACTAAACATATATACAACCTATTTCTAACATCAATTAAGCATACAAACACATAATATGGAGATTCAAGCTCAAAATCATCAAAAACCCATTTACACCCAAAACCCAATTTCTATGAATTAAAGCACGAATTCAATCTAACAAACCTGGATAAATGATCACAAGGATGATATGAATCAATCCTTAAAGCCTCACAATCCAATTTAAGACTTAGATTCAATTAGGGTTTGTGAAGGGATGAAGTTTGGTACGTTCTTATTTTTGGAAAATTAGGTGAAATGGATGGAAACATCCAGATATTACACTCTTATGTGTTAAAAATTAATACCCCATCACACACGGGTATTTACCAGTTATCTAAAATCTTTCGCACAAGATTAGGTAGCCCAAACGAGGTCCAAATAAAATAAACAAACCTGTTCTGGGACCCTTGTCACAAACTAGTCACAACACAATTATAATAAAACACTAATAAAATAATTAAAATAAAAGCACTTAAGACTAAGCACAAACCCTAAGGGCAAAATAGGCAACTTACAACTAGCCCGGGTTTCAGTCTATTACAAATCCACCCCCCTTAAGAAGATTCCGTCCTCGGAATCTGGTCTTGGTCAAACAAACGAGGATAGCGTTTTCTCATCAACTCTTCCGTTTCCCACGTAAGATTAGATCCCAAACTGTGTTTCCACTCAATCAACACCATCGGAATCTCTTTCTTTCTCAGCTTAGTCACCTTTTGGTCAACCACACGGACCGGCTCTTCCACCAATTTCTTATTCAAATCGACCCTTAAATCTTCTAAAGGAAGAAGTTATGTTTCATCGTCGACTTTACACTTACGAAGATAACACACGTTGAATGTATTATGAATACCGGCTAACTCTAACACCACAGTCTGATCATTCAACACTTCACTTATCGAAAACGGACCAATAAATCTCGGTGCTAACTTACCACGTTTACCGAATCTGATAACCCCTTTCCACGTCGAAACTTTCAGATACACTCGTTCACCCACATTAAAGGTTACCGGACGTCTACGCGGATCAGCATACATTTTCTGCCTATCTCTAGCGGCTTTTAACTTTTCTCTCGCAATTGCAACTTTTTCGGCTGTCATTTGAACAATTTCGGGACCTGCAAACTGTTTCTCCCTGGCTTCTAACCAACAAGTCGGAGTTCTGCAACGACGACCGTATAACATTTCATAGGGTGGCATCCCTATACTCAAATGATATAAATTATTATACGCGAATTCCACCAACGGTAAATGTGCATCCCACGAACCACCGTAATCTAACACACAAGCCCTTAACATATCCTCCAAAGTCTGTATCGTTCTTTCACTCTGTCCGTCTGTCTGAGGATGATAAGCTGTACTTAAATTCACACGTGTACCTAGATTCTGTTGAAGACTATTCCAAAAATTTGACACAAATCTGGAATCTCTGTCTGAAACGATCGATAACGGCACACCATGACGACTAACTATTTCTTTCACATACAATTCGGCTAACTCACTTAACGAAGCTGTCTCACGAGTAGCAAGAAAATGAGCACTTTTAGTTAGACGATCCACTATTACCCAAATCATATCATGTCTTTTCTGAGTTCGAGGTAATTTGGTCACAAAATTCATCGTTATATGTTCCCATTTCCACTCTGGAATCTGTAACTGACGTAACGAACCATAAGGTTTCTGATGTTCTGCCTTCACTTGAGCACATATATGACACTTTTCGACATAACGGGCGATATCTGATTTCATTGTTGGCCACCAATACACTGTTTTCAAATCATGATACATCTTATTACTACCCGGATGTACTGTCAATCTGGATTTGTGAGCTTCCGTCATGATTAAATCCCTCAAATCTCCAAGCTTAGGCACCCAAACACGATTGTTTAAGGTCTTTAGTCCACGTGAGTCATCAATTAAGTCCACTTTTCATTTGGTCATTTGTTCAGATTTAATATGTGCGTCCTCTAAAGTACAGGCCTGAATGGTTCTTAAGCTCTTAATCAAATCTGAAGTTATATTCAAACGAAGAAATTTCACATTTTCACTTGACTTTTTACGACTTAGCGCATCTGCAACCACATTTGCCTTACCCAGATGGTATTTAATTTCACAATCGTAATCTTTGATCAACTCTTGCCATCGTCTCTGACGCATATTCAATTCTTTCTGTGAGAAGATATACTGCAAACTCTTGTGATATGTACATATAACACAATGGGTTCCATACAAATAGTGTCTCCACAGTTTCAAAGCAAACACTACTGCAGCCATTTCAAGATCATGCACTGGATAATTCTTCTCATGAACTTTCAACTGTTGTGAGGCGTAGGCGATTACTTTATCTCTTTGCATTAATACACAACCCAACCCAGCAAATGATGCATCACAGTATACCACGAAGTCGTCTGAACCTTCTGGTAAAGCTAATACTGGTGCCTGACACAGTAGCTGTTTCAAAATCTGAAAAGCCTTTTCCTGTTCATCAGTCCATCGAAAGGCTACATCTTTACGAGTCAACTTAGTCAACGGACCCGCTATTTTTGAGAAATCCTTGATAAATCTGCGATAATAACCGGCTAATCCCAGAAAACTCTTAATCTCAGTCAGAGTCTTCGGAGAATTCCAATTCATTACCGCTTCTATCTTTGTCGGATCAACTTTTATACCCTCGGCACAAATCACATGACCCAAAAACTGCACTTCACGTAACCAAAATTCACACTTTGAAAATTTTGCAAATAGTTGTTCACGTTTCAACATGTTCAAAACCTGTCTCAGATGTTCAGCATGGTCACTTTCGGTCTTTGAATACACTAGTATATCATCTATAAACACAATCACAAACTTATCTAAGAACGGGCGACACACTCTATTCATTAGATCCATGAAGATTGCTGGCGCATTCGTCAACCCAAATGGCATGACAAGAAATTCATAATGACCATACCTTGTTCTGAACGCTGTTTTCAGAATATCTGATTCAGCAACACGAACCTGATGATATCTGGATCGTAAGTCTATCTTAGAAAAGAATGAAGCACCCTGTAACTGATCGAACAAATCATCTATTCAAGGTAACGGATACTTATTCTTCACTGTTCTTTTGTTCAATTCACGATAATCAATACACATACGCATTGACCCATCTTTCTTTTTAACAAACAATACCGGAGCACCCCAGGGTGAAGAACTCGGTTGGATAAACCCACGATCTAATAGTTCTTGAATCTGTGACATCATTTCACGGATTTCAGACGGTGCTAATCGGTATGGAGATTTTGCAACTGGAGTTGTTCCAGGAACTAACTCAATCTTATATTCGACTTCCCTTACCGGCGGCAGACCTGGTAACTCATCTGGGAATACTTCGGGAAATTCTGATACTATCGGAATATCGGCCACTGTTTTCTTTTCTTTCTTCGCATCAATCACATATGCAAGAAATGATTCACAACCCTTTGCCATCGACTTTTTCGCTTTCATCATGGTTATCAACGGAAAATTATACCCTCCCCGCTCCCCTCGGGCCACAATACGGGTTCCATCAGTCGAACGAAAGGTAATCATTTTCCTATCACACTTAATATTAGCCCTAAGCGAGCTCAACCAATCCATTCCTAGTACTACATCAAAGCTAGGAATAGGTAACACTAAACAAGTCACCGGGAAAGACTTCCCTTCAATCTCTATACAAACCCCAGTCACATACGTTGTGACAGGTGTGGTCTTACCATCTGCTACTTCTACACTAACCGGCTTGGGTAACACAGTAGCTGGTAAATTCAACTTAGCACAGAAATCTAAGGACATAAAACACCTATTGGCACCACAATCAAACAATACGCGAGCAGGTATTGAGTTGATTAGAAACATACCGGTGATCACTTCGTCGGTTGTCACAGCATTCTCAACCGACATCTGAAAAGCTCTAGCCTCTGCTGTTGAAGGGTTCTTCCTCTTCTGCCCACTCGAGGTAGTTGACCCTCCAGCTGATGTTGAACGCGCCCCTGACCCTGCCCAGGAACTACCACTCTTCGACGGATAACTAACTGCATGATTCCCTGGTTTGTGACAAGTCCAACACACACTATTTGGATACAGACATGCTGAAGACTCATGCCCAACAACACCACACTTTAAGCATCTTCTTGTAGCCTCAGAACACTGACCACTGTGAGAAGATCGACACGTGTGACACCAATTTCCTTTACCTGATCCAGATCCAGTACTACTCTGACCATTTTTACTCTTCGATTTAAACCCACTAGACTTCTTGGATTTAGATCCTAATTGACCAGATACTTGCCCACCTTGTTGTAGCACATTACCAAACATTCTGTTTCTGGTGGCCTGAACATCACTTTCTACCATCTTAGCCATCACAACAGCTTGAGACAATGATGTAGATGTTCTAACAAAAGTTCGGTACTCTGGCAGAATAATATTAACAAAATGCTGAATACGAGATGCTTCGTCAGGCACCCATTGTTGTACAAACCTCAGTTTATCCATAAACTTCTCTACTACCTCATCGATCGTCATTTGAGGTGTCATCTTCATTTCAAGAAACTCGGTCTTGATTCGGTTCATATCAAATGGATTACAATACTGTTCACACACCTTCCCATAAAACTGCTCCCATGTGATCATACTCACTTGCTCTTTCGGTATACTGGAAATCAAAGAATCCCACCAAATCATAGCCCTACCTTTCAACATTCTACTAGCATATGTTACCTTCAACTCGGGTTCACACTGACACGCTTCAAATGCCCTTTCAACTTCTCGCAACCAATTGAGAGTTACAGTCAGATCCGTACTTCCAGAGAACTTGGAGGGTTTGTAATCATGGAAGTTCTTATAAGTACATCTTTTGGGTGGTTGTATGTAAGGTTGATGGAACATTTGCATTTGGTATGGATTCATCATCATGGGATTTTGGTAAGTAAAGGTGTTTTGTGGTGGCATATAATATTGGTTAGGTATTTGATTCTGAAACTGGTTCTGGGGCACATTAGGTATCGTTTGGGATTGCGCGGTTGGGAATCCAGGTGGTGTATCATCATTTCCAGAATGCCTCGCCAATTCAAGCTCATTAATTTTGTCCTCAACCTCTTTTAGCTTGCTTTCTAACTGAAGGATGTAACTTGTCTGATCATCATCCGACTCAACACCCTCTTCTGGGGCTCTGAATGTTCCGGGGTTGGAGGGGCCAGTTACGTTTCTATCAGCCATACCTGTGCTACAAAACATCTCACACAAAAGTTTAGTGGATAATAGTTAGTTCAATCACAACTAACTCACGTATATCCTATTTTCACTTAGCCCCCCACTCCCACAGACATGTTTGACTTGCCTCAGGGTTTGGGAACAAAATACGCGTACGTATTTGCTGCCAAACCATGCTCTGATACCAAGTTGTAACACCCTGATTTTTTTTAAATCACAGCGGAAGTCTTAATTCACATAAATACCCTTAATTAATTACGAACATGATTATCACAAATCATTAGCTAGTTACTTATTACAAACCACCGGTGTTACGTTAAACAACTAGTTACATATTTATAAAAGTTAAGACATCAGAGTTCGTCTTGTCAAACATATCGTCAACCCAACTCCCGTCCCTACCAGCACTAAGATCGAAAACCTGCAAGGGAGGAGGTGAGGGGGGTTAGCACGAGGCTAAGTGAATGGAATCATCTAACAGATCTAGCATACAGTACCAACTTGTACAACTACAGCAACTACAACAATCCATAACAGGCAACTGACAACTAATAACTAGCAACTATCAACTGGCAACAATCAACTGGCAACAATCAACTGGCAACAATCAACTAGCAACTATGCTTCAACTAGAGACTTGGCGGCTTGTACGAGCACACGACCACTAGCTGATCAGTCTAGCGTCTACCGAAAGTCCTTACTACTGAATCTCCCGTATAGTAAATCCACACGCAGGTGATGCGTCATTCAGTACTATACCCAACAAACAGTAGCAATCTGGACCCAACCACAACAAGGTTGACCTCTCTGAGCTGAACCTAACAACAATAGGTTCCAACAGTCAACTACAACTTGTGCACACAACTGTTAAGCAACTATCACTACGAACAACTGTTCCTACGACTAGCATGGCAACTCTACGATGATCATTATTACAACATATCTACTAAGCATAGCAACTATAACAGTATAACATAGTAGCACAACTTGCTACTCTATACTACACCCGGAGATAATCCCACTCACTGATTACCAGCTACAGCTCAGTTATCTTACTTCTGAGCTTCTTCCTTGTTCTTATCACCTGATAACAACACAACGAAGTCAATTTACATATCTCAATCAATAGTATAATCAAATCATACTATAAACTAGGTCATAACACCATATATTCATAATTTTATGAGTCTACATCATGACTCCATTCAATAATGGCATACAGGTGCGTGCAAAACACGACATACACACTAAAACTCCTTTTCCGACCCAAAAACAGTTTGATCTAGTTTCTTAAAAGCTCACCATTGAAAAGTATTCTTTATTACGATTCTAACGATAGTTTATTCATCAAAAACGGAGTTACGTTTTGAAAGTTACGCCAGTTTCAATTTCATAAAAGGTACTGTAACAAATAGTGACACTGTAGCAACTCGGGTACTGTAGCAACTCGGGAATTGTAGCAACTCGGCACTGTAGCAAATAGTGACATTGTAGCAAATAGTGACACTGTAGCAACGCGGTACTGTAGCAACTCGGGTACTGTAGCAAACTGGGTTTCGAACCAATTTCGCTGATTTTGTGATTTCTTCCCCAAAAACTCGATTTCTAAGTGTTTTTGACCAAATTTTAAGCACAAGAAATTTACTAAACATATATACAACCTATTTCTAACATCAATTAAGCATATAAACACATAATATGGAGATTCAAGCTCAAAATCATCAAAAACTCATTTACACCCAAAACCCAATTTCTATGAATTAAAGCACGAATTCAAGCTAACAAACCTGGATAAATGATCACAAGGATGATATGAATCAATCCTTAAAGCCTCACAATCCAATTTAAGACTTAGATTCAATTAGGGTTTGTGAAGGGATGAAGTTTGGTACGTTCTTATTTTTGGAAAATTAGGTGAAATGGATGGAAACATCCAGATATTACACTCTTATGTGTTAAAAATTAATACCCCATCACACACGGGTATTTACCAGTTATCTAAAATCTTTCGCACAAGATTAGGTAGCCCAAACGAGGTCCAAATAAAATAAACAAACCTGTTCTGAGACCCTTGTCACAACACAATTATAATAAAACACTAATAAAATAATTAAAATAAAAGCACTTAAGACTAAGCACAAACCCTAAGGGCAAAATAGGCAACTTACAACTAGCCCGGGTTTCAGTCTGTTACATATAAAAGTAATCGTGTGCTGCCAACAGAACATATTTGATTGTTTAATTATGAGAATCTTATTCATTATATGTGAATGTTTACTCATGAAAATCTTATGCATTATAGTAAAAGACTTCAGACTATAATATTTAAAAACACACACACATTATGCAATGAAGCGATGTAAAGCGGATTTAGCTTTGTAAAAAGACATGCAAAAGAAAGAGTTAACAAATACCTTAGGAGAAGCAATGGCTGTTGAAAATATAAAACCCCTATAGCCGCTTCAGACTCGAGCATTTAATATATTACAGAAAGTGACCCGATATCATCACCACCTATCATACAAGTATCATTTTAAGTACATGTGAAAGAAAGTCATAATACATTTCAGGTGGTATGATTCTTACATCAGATGGAACTAATGTTACTATACCAGGAAATAAATTTGAGCATAGACATGAACTAAAAAGAAATCATTTCAAATCTCAGCCAATTTTAAACTTTAATTATTTACTTAAGTTCATTTTGATGTTAAAAAAATATGCTTTAGTTCATAGATGAGTCTAACAACAAATTTTTAATAAAACTGACCCACCCAGCTAGAATCGTACCGTAAAAAACCTGACTTGAACCTACTTAATACCTAACTCGTCTTTTTCCCATTTTGCCACCTATGGTTTTATCTTCCACCTGTTACAGCTATATGATATATTTCGTAATTCAAAAGGAATATTATAGCAACAATAAAATTTCAATGATACGTGGATCAAACCGACTCAAACCAAAACTATCAAAAGAGACCCGTTTGATGATTTTTTGTTGAAGATCTTCAGTTAGGACATTCACATTGGTAACCAAAACTTTTGAGTTCGTAAAAAGATGCATTTGTTAATCTTGATCACCAGTACCAGCATAAATCCAATCAGCTAAAAAACTGAAAGAAATTTTAAT
Source organism: Rutidosis leptorrhynchoides (assembly GCF_046630445.1). NCBI lineage: Eukaryota > Viridiplantae > Streptophyta > Magnoliopsida > Asterales > Asteraceae > Rutidosis > Rutidosis leptorrhynchoides. The sequence goes on along the minus strand of NC_092343.1, from coordinate 382,135,615 downwards.
CAAAATTAATTATAGTTCAGTAAATCACTTACCATAATCGACGGTTTGGAATCTTCGATGCTTAAAATTGCAGAAATCAAAAGAATAAGGGTATCTCCATTTGAGATTTGACGGAAATTGGGTTAATCGATAACGTTGAAAATCAAACCCATGTGCACACTTTTATCCATAGATTAGGGCATCAGGTCACACTTATCTCGTTCCCCATATCTATCCACAGACATGTACTTTGTAAGTCCATAGATTAGTCTAAATTAGTGAAGTATGTTCCAAATGGACATGTACTTTGTAAGTCCATGTTGGTTTTTGCTGTATCTATCAATTTTTCACTTATTGGTGAAAAATTGTTATCAATTTTAATTCAGTTTTTTGCAAAAAAATAAAAAAAATAATTATAATATCAGTGAGTCAAAAAGTTACTTTAAAGAGCAGCTAAAAATGCATTTGAACCCGTTTACCCATTTGAGCCTGTATACCCATTTGAACCATTTCCTTCTAACCCTTTTACAATATCTACCTATCAGCAATAATTATATATGGTCGTTATGTAAGTTGTTAATCATTGCTTTGAGCATCCAACTGAATTAAAAGCAAACAACTATAATCAGATTTTACAACCTAAAGTGATTAATAATTACCTTACAGACCTTCAAAATTGCCTCCGTCCTATTGCTCGTGGGTAAGCAGTGCAAGCTCCCCTAGAACCATTGTAAATGTAACTATATTAGAAACTCTTCTAACTTGCAGAATCTCTATTGTAAAAGAAAGTTAATTAGAAGGATACATACTCATTAAGAGGTAGGTAGTTAGTAACAATGAAAATGTCTGAATCAATCTAGTCATTGATTGCTAACAAGTTAACAAAATCGATTGCTATGTATAAAGAGATAGCTAGTTAGTAGCAATTAAAAACAACAAAATTATTAGTTCACATACAAAAATGACAAAATACCATATATGATCATGCCAATGTATCATTTAATGATCGTATAGTTACAAAAAAAAAAAAAAGGAAATCAGTTTAGGTTAAACTGGGTGGGGGTCATATTTCCCAACACTCCAGCTATTGTATCAATGACTACTTTTTCGCCTTTGTACGCACAATCCTAACAAACACGAGTCTGAGTAAACTGACTCCAAAAACCAATGAAGTGTGTAATTTTTGAATAGTGATAGCGCATCTGATTATATATTAAATAAAAAATTTGTTTGTCCAAACACTAAAACCCGAGTATCGTATATTAGTTTCAAAATACAATATGTACCTGGGTTCTTAGTATTTTATCAGCATCCCATTAATTCAATCAACAGGCGTCTCAATTTTACCTCCACATCAGAAAGTAATGGATTGTCATATAACAAACAATACAATTTCCTTATTTGAAATGGATCAAGTGGATTTCTTGATTAAATAATGTGTACTTAATAACTTGAAAGTAGAGATTGATATATCGATACACTTTAGATCAGTCTCACCAACTTTTGAGCTTTACCACCATTAGTTCCTTTTCAAGAATCAGCTGCTAAATACTGATCATGAAATACTCCAAAAGACAACACTACCCACATGGTCACATGTCCTTGCCTACCACAACAACCCATCAAGTTAGTTTATTGATCACTAACTAAACATACATTTTAAAATATGTTGTACTAAACAGTCTAACTAAAAATCAAGTTTCAGCAATTTTAAAAGCCCTTTCGATAGAAGTCTAACTAAAACAAATTCATCAAAAAATATGTCCTAGAAATAAACACTTTCACTAATAAGCATGTTTTAGGTAATATAAAATGCCCTTGCAACACATCACCGGAAGTTGTGCATATAGTTAGTAGAGTGACAGAAAGTCTAACGCACGACCCAAATGATTAGGAAAATAGAGTTGTTGGGTATGCTCCCCTTTGTTTACTACATGAATGGATATCATTAAAACATTGGAGCAAAAGAGTAGATTAATGTTTCGTCAGAGATAATACTTATTATGAATGCGTATGCAAAAACAAATAAAAGTAAAAGTAGCAGAATGGGTACCGTATCAAGACAGGTTCGGGATTAAAAATATGTCATTGTTCAGTATGGGCCGCATTGGCTTCAAACCGTAGCAATTTAGTAGCCTATATGGCTATATGTAAGAAAAATAGTTTATATTTGCTTGCAAAACAACTACCAGCCTGCATCATTCCAAATAAAAGTGAGTCCATAATTAGAGCTACAAAAACTATTATTAAATAATATAACAGACTATAGGATTAAAGATCTCAAAGGACCTGTTTAATTCATCCCGAAACTTTCATCTTAACAGTTTCATCAATAAAAATAAATACATGTTAGCATAATTAGAAGTTTCAGCAGTAATAAGTACCATAGCAACTTATAGTTGAATTGTTGACTAATTATGGAGTCCTGAGTATCACCCATGTTCAAACTCAAACCACCATGTGTGGCCCAACAACATGATTTAAAACCTCAGCAGCCCATAACACCACTCTAAAATCCAATATTATGTTTCCTTATTTGCATCTAGCTGATCTTATAGTTTTGGAAGTACTACAAATAAGGACATCTGTAAGATTTATATTCGGTATATTTCACTGTATTAAAATTTTGAAGAAAGTTACCTATGAAGAGCTTGTAAGAGATACGCACACTTAGTAAAGTCACTAAAAATGAAGCAATCCAGGAATATTAATGAGCAACAAACATTAATTTGATTAAGAAATAGTAATGAATAAGTTTACATTGCTAACCTTTACACTTGAAACCTTGTCCAACTAATACCTCTGGTTTCTTGTACACACTTCAAAAAACACTATTATTAGTTCCACCCCATTAATCTTCGACTACTTTTAATTACATCAGTAGAACCCTAAAACTCACAATATCAAGAAACAATACTTGTTACGCGCCCATAAATCTTGAAATGGATATTGACAATTGGCATTAATTTAGTCAAACATCTGATACTGACATTCCATTTGTGAAAGGATTAATATTTGATTAATAACAATTTCATCAATCATTTTGTGTAACAATAATAATTTATAAATTAAGCATGAAACTTAAATATATGACAATATATGTATATCTTTATTATTAAACCTGTAAAATACACTTTAAATATTGTAAATATATACTAATATATGAATCCTTGACCAAGTACATAATTTAGCACATTAACATTGAAATGAGAATGAAGTAAGGTGTATAATATATACCTTGATTATAAAGTGTCGTTAACATGATTATGCCTATTGAATCTGATAACAGGTAATGATGCTTAAATAATTAGCATCATTGCGCAGAGCTTTACCTGCAAAAAAAAAAATACGATTTATCAATTATTTAAAATTCATAGAATAGGAACTGAGAATTATACTTTTCTTTCATGTATGTAGTTGTTGTTAGCTGATACCAAAATGTAAAATTATTATGGATGAAATTGTGTATACAAAATTCACTTTTGTTCCTAAATCAGATTAGTATGGAAAAAATTTATCGAATCGAGAATCAACAATACGTTTAATATTACAAAACCTATATATATGATAACAATTACCAATTTCATTAATTGGTAATCTTCATCCAATAATCGCATATATGATTTCATGAACCGATAGAATAAACCTATATATCTTAGCGTATATTGATCACCGCTACATCATCGACGATCAACGAAGATTTGTTGAAATTACCTGCAATCATCATGACTAATAAAAACCCTAAATTATTATGCGTGAAGATGCGATCATGAATTTAACCTGGAAATAAAAATTTGGTACCTCCTTGCATATATTAAATTTGAACGAATCAATCAGATAATTCGACGAATTTCTTCCCCTTCAACAGAAAATCGATCCTTGAGTGCTAACGATTTATGAAACTGGAAGTTAATCGGTCTCCGTTTAATATTATTGCTTGACTGAGATCAAAATCAAACCATATCTTCTTCTTGTACTGTTACGATATGCGAAATCGATTTAGGTTAATGAAGATGTAATCTTGATTTTGAAGATCTGTCGTGTATTTTTTGAGAGGAAATCATGCTGTTTTTCTTGTTTGATCGTGAATGAATTCAATTTTGCAGAACCTTAATTTACCATCTTGATCCCGTATTTTTTTTTTATTTCAAGGGTATTTTAGTCATTAAATAACTACTAAAGGTGATTATGAGGTCATAATGGTGATTAGAAAATTTGGATGGTGTAGATTATATATGTTAATGATAATGGAAGATTAAGATTAGTGTTTGAAATTTTTGATGATCTATTATTGGTTTTGTTATTATAATATAAAGAGAAAGAGATAGTTATCTTTTGAAAAAATTACTCATTCCTAATATAATTCAAACTCCGACTCGATCTCTTCTAACCTCATACGTTAATATTAACTAACTTCCTGTTAATTTAATGATGCATACGTACGCCTGTTAGTGTTAGGATTAAAGTACACGTGTTCCTATTAACATATTAGATGTGTTAGGTTAATTAGACGTGTGTCTGGTAAGTTATTTAGACGTGTTCCAATTAGACGTGTTCATGTTACTTAATTAGACGTGTGCCTGGTAAGTTATTTAGACGTGTTCTTGGTTTAACTAATTAGACGTGTTGTCAATTAGATGTGTTCCTGGTTAAAACTTATTAGACGTGGTTACCATTTTTTTTTTTTTTGAAAGACAAGTTGTTGGCATCGAATACTCTCATTTTCCACGAACGCACGCGCTTTTGGGCAGGAAACCCGAACCGTTGTCAATTAGACGTGTTCCTGGTTGAACTTATTAGAGGTGTTGTCAATTAGACGTGTTCCTGGTAAAACTTATTAGACGTGGTTACCAATTAGAAGTGTTATACTTATTTAGACTTGTTGTAGGTTTCTAATTAGACGTGTTCCGACTATTATTTAGACGTGTTCCATTTTTTTAATAAAAAAACATTAGTTAGACGTGTTCCTTTTGTTTAATTAGACGTGTTAGTTGCTGAGCACGTCTAAATGAGGGGCACTAAATGAGTCAAATGTAATAATATATAAAGAAAAGTAGAAAATAGATTTTGATCAGTCAACCTATACCATGTACTCCTCCTGCACAGTCGAAATCTGGCAGTAAGCCATATCTTCCAAGCGGGCAATGTTTTTTTTTTTTTTTTTTGTAAAACTTATTCATATTATATATATATATATATATATATATATATATATATATATATATATATATATATATATATATATATATATATATATATATATATTAATAGAGCTCAAAGATTTATTCTTAATCTATTTAGACTCGTTCACTTAAAAAACAAGACACGTATAACCAAGAGTAGAGAAGGAAAAAAAAAAACCAACCGAATAAATCCCAATCTGATCAGTAATCATAACCTCCATTTGCCTTGTTCCGGTTTCGGCTGAGATCATGATCAAAGATGTATCTAGCTTATATATGTTGAAAATAACTTTGTTGTAATCGTTACAAAGATGCATCTAGTATATTTTTTAAATTATATTTTTAAGTGTAAAGAAACACAAAAGTTTAAAAAAGAAAAAAGCTAACAAGATGCTTGAAATAAATACAAGTAAAGAACAAATACTTTTTCTATTTGGAATATGAATGCCTTTAGTTTGAAGGAACACTACATATTATATAAAAGAGATTGCTTGTATATATAATCTATGCATCTCAATTTGCCACAAGGATATAAGTTACCTCTTTTTTCATATTTGCAACAAAAAACCTAATTAAGAAGTCTAAACTCACATTTAGATCATGACATCGCAAAACATAAATGTATTGGAGGTACTTGGGCACGAGCATCCATTGAAGCTCATTGATTTGGAGTTGGAACGGCCACATAATGATGAAGAAAAAGAAGACGAGGAGGAGGAGGAGGAGGAGGATAGTTTGTTTGTAAAAGAGGAATTTCGATGCATATGTGGCCGGTGTGATCAAGATATTAGTGAATACCATAGGTATTACTATAAATGTATAAAGTCATCATGTGATTATTCACTCCATAAATTTTGTGCAGAAGCTCTGGAAACGTTAGAACCTACATCACACCATCCTGATCACCCACTTAAACTAATAATAAAAAACTGGTGGTACGATGGTAGTAATAAATGTAGTGTTTGTCGAAGTGGTGTGAAGTATAATGAAGTGATTTACATGTGTAGCCGTCTGTGCTATGAATCTAAAGTTCATATAAAGTGTGCTTTGGGAGCTATAGAAAAAGAGTTATATCATCCTAGCCATCCACATGCATTGGTTTGCATTACCCCTAAACCCATTCTGTGTGATTGTAACGCTTGTGGGAAGGAACATAAAGGAATATTTTATAGTTGTATCGTACGTTCCAGTTTCATTTTACATAGTGATTGTGCCTTTTTAACCAAGAAATTGTTAATTCAAGAAGCTACAGAAAAAGATTTTTACCATCCTCACCCACTCACACTTTCTTACTCTTTCCCGCGTAAAGATCAAATCAAGTACTCTTTTCCTCCATGCAGAGTATGTGGACTTGGCTTAAGTGACGATTATAATCTTTGGATTTATAAATGTGAGAAATGTAGATACTTTGTACATCTGGATTGTGCAACATCAAGAAGAGAACCATTCATGTCCATCGTCTCATCTCCAGGTCATTAAATACTTTAACGTTTTACATCTTTCATTTTCTTACTATTCTTCATTAACTAGTTAGCAACTTATTGAATTATTAATATATACTTCATAGAACACGTGGTAACCTTATTGATATGGCATTTTCATTTTCATTTTAATATATAATAGGGCTTGGAAAACTGGTTAAAAATTATAAAGATTCGGATCATCCAGATCTTCTCCATCTTCCATTCCTTGATCAAAGTTATAGCATACCCAAACTACTACTTCACAAACAAATTGGATCCAAGATAGTTGGATCTGATACGGGGAGCTTAAAACATGACTCTCATGAACACCCCCTCATTCTTGTTAAAAATGACGACAATACGTCATCCACTTCTTCAAAAATTTATTCGATATCATGTCATGATCCAATGAAGAGAGTTGAGCTACTATGCAATGGATGTTTGAGACCAATAACATCCACTCCATTTTACAAGTGTGCAAACAAGGAACAACAACAACATTGCAACTTTGTGCTTCACGAGTGGTGCACGCGACTGCCTACTGAAATTAAAAACCACCCACAACAAATGAACCACACTCTTATTCTCATAACAAGAAGCTCAAAATTTTTCTTCAACGTGTTCCAGTGTTCCACATGTAACTTATTTTGTAATGGTTTTGCCTACAGTTGTATCGAATGTGAATTCATCACTGATGTTAGTTGTGGACTTTTGCCTGACAAAATCACACACGATGCTCATCCCAACCACCTTCTTTCAAGAGTAACTCCTGAAAAAGGCTACAAAATTTGTAAAAAATGTGGACTTCCTGTGTGGCGGTCCTCATTCAGTTGCAACATTTGTGATTTTCATCTACATCCTGCATGTGCTTACTTATTTCCTCGTTCAATTAGACATAGGATTGATAAGCATCCTTTGGATCTCAACTATGTTCCAGTCGAGAATCATAAAAGTGATTATTTTTGTGAAATATGTGAGACTGAACTCAACCCGCAAACATGGTTCTATCATTGTCACGAATGTGCTCAATCTGTACATACTGCTTGTGTTTCTGTCATACTTCAATATGAAAAGGCTACCGGTGTCAATCCATATTTGAATATAAAGTTTGAGGGAACTCATACGTTGGAATGTCACCCGCACCCTCTCTCATTTGTTCAAGGGATTATGAGTGATGGTCATTGCGCCGAATGTAGGCGGTTTCTAATGAATCAAATGATCTTTAAATGTGGATTGTGCAACTACGCAGTTCATTATACATGTTGTGAGAGACTGAGTCATTCAAGTGAAATACCTCCTACATGAAGTGTTAAGATTGGGGACAAGACTTTTAATTTCAATCTCTATATATATTTTAACGTACGGTATTATTTAACTTATTCATGTTTGTTAATTGCTGCATATATCTCTCACAGTAAATAAATGTAAATGTAGTTAGTATGTGTTCATCCATAATTTGTTTTTGATATATTCTGAAAAATGGAAGGATAATTATTATGAAGGGATGTTAGAGAAAGATTATAGTTTTCATTATGACCACCAACTCTTCAATTTAATTGCCATAACTAATATTACAATTCAATGGTTTTAACTCAATTTTTAGCCATAAGTTTTAAGCCCAAATATCATAGTTCCTCAGCTATATCTCCAAGACAGATTATTGTAAGATACACAAACACTTCAAATTCGGTAACCTATATGTTGCTAAGTTCACATGAAATGAAACACAAATCAAACTGAAATTGTTCATTAAAATAAAGTGAAGGCATACAAAGGCAGTAAATAAAAAAATCTGAAAACATCAACAAAATATTCCAGATACAAAACAACTTGAATTTAAATTTACCACACTAGCTGCATCAGCAGTGGTTTCAACGGGCCGTCTGTATTCTGGTCACCTCGGAATTCACTTCCCTTCATAAAACATTATTATCCGAGAGATGAAGATAAGATGACCTGTATAAAAATATAACGGTAAACGGCAAAAAAATTAAGGACCCATCCAGAAAACCTGAACCTGCAAAACTAGTAAATTATGTAAGATCACATTTCTAAATAGAAAAAAAAAATCCCTGCATGTATCATAACACAAGTTATAACCTATACCCTCGAGGTGGCGACATTGGCCAATTTACTTATGAAAGTTTTAATAAAGGTTGCAATTTGTTGAGAAAAGCGACACCGAATTATAGCAAATCGCTAGTAATAATTGAAATAGCGAAAAGAGACACCGAGATTTAACGTGGAAAACCCCAATAGGGTAAAAACCACGGGCAAGGAAAGAAACGTTTCACTAATAAGAATAATAGGAATTACACTTCTCTGTAATTACAAGGATAAGTACTAATCTTTATATCTCTTGTAATTAGGGGACTACACTCACGAATTCTCTATTTAATCTTTTAGTACATGAAAGAAAGAATTATTGATTTTGGGATGATCTTAATGTACCTGTATGATGATGTATTTATAGTACTTGTGATGGCCAAAATTGTCAAACATGGAAGGCAATATTAAGTCTTCTTTGTACCACAAAATGCATGTGCCAATTGACCATACCAACCCACCAACCATTCAACACCAACCATTCCTCATTTATTATTCAACAATCTCCCACTTGAAGATTTGATTGAAGCTCAATTAATCTTCACACGATAATCCTTCCTTGCCAATGATGTTGCTTACGTTTCTGCTAGGCCGCACGAGGAACGGCACCAAACAAACTTGTCACGGTTGATTGACTTTGTTAGAAAATCAGCCACATTGTCGCCAGTATGAATTTTCTGCACATCTACGGTTCCTTCTTCCACTTTCTCACGAACGAAGTGATACTGAACTCGTATATACTTTGTCTTTGAATGAAATGCCGGATTCCTTGCAAGATGCAAGGCACTCTGGTTGTCACAAAATAAAGTGATATTTTTTTGTTTGTGCCCGAGTTCCTCCAACAACATCTTCAACCATACTGCCTCTTTAGTAGCTTGAGTAGCTGCTACATATTCTGCCTCTGTTGTTGACGTGGCTACAACTGACTGCAGTTTTGAAACCCAGCTTACTATTCCACCACAAAGTGTAAAAACATACGCGGTGGTGGATTTACTTTTATCCATATCACCTGCATAATCTGAATCAACATACCCTTTGACAATAAATTCCGGTTCCCCATAACATAATGCAACATCCGAGGTACCCTTAATGTATCTTAGGATCCTCTTTACCGCATTCCAATGCTCTTTACCAGGATTCGCCATGTACCGACTAACTACTCTCACTGCATGTGCAATGTCTGGTCTTGTACATATCATTGCGAACATTAAACTTCCCACTGCTGATGCATATGGTACGCGAGACATCTCCTTCCTCTCGTATTCACTGCTAGGACACATAACGGAGGATAACTTGAGATTAGTAGGAAGTGGGGTTGAGATTGGCTTACTATTTTGCATATTGAAACGCTCCAAGATTTTCCTCAAATAATTCTTTTGAGAAAGCCAAATCTTCCTATTATCTTTGTCTCGGTGAATTTACATCCCTAGAATCTTGTTTGCGGCACCCAAGTCTTTCATTTTAAACTCCCTAGCTAATTGAGCCTTCAACTTATTAATACGATCTTTATTAGGGCCTGCAACCAACATGTCGTCTACATATAACAGCAAAATGACAAAATCATTGTCCCCAAACCTCTTGAAATATGCACAAGGGTCTACATAAAGTCTGTTATATTCAAGGCACATTATGAAAGAATCAAATCTCTTGTACCAACATCTCGGCGCCTGTTTGAGACTATACATAACTCGTTAATAAAAATGCATGATTAGGGTAAAAGACGCTTTTTCAAATATTAGTAAACAGTTCAGAAAAGCAGTCGTTTTTGAAAAAAAGCATTTGTGATAAAACAAGAAGGAATGAACGATGAGGCGCGCCATCTATCATTCGATGAGCTTTGTAATTACAAACTGGGTATTTTCAATCACTTTTCTACACTAATCACCCTCATGAATTTATAATTAGAGTCTGATTTCATGCAAATGAGGACATTGCATGATCTCAAGTGTGGGGAAGGATTATAAATTCTCTCGGGTTTATACTTGATTTATTTGCCAAATTTTATGAAAATTTGAAAAATTTTCAACTATATGAATTTATATGTTTATATATATTTATGAACGGTGAAAACTAGGTGTTAATACCGAAATTATCGTTACCTCGGAAAGGACATAAATTGAGAAACACCCTAAAATGCTTGAATTCATTTAAAATGGAATAAAAGAGAATAAAAAGGCAAAGAAAGAAACTAAGTGTGGGGAGAATATACCTAGTTGTTCAATTAAAAACTATCTAGCACATGTTTCTGTAAAGTTTATTGCAGGTGCTTTTGTTTTGGACTAAATTAACTATTTTACCCGATGAAAGAAAAGAAAAGATGGATCTACACGATGAATCAATTCCATCATTAAAAAGAAGTAAAGTCTTCCAAAAAAGACACGCGCTTCTTGATTTAGGTCAAGAAGTTGTCGTCCAGACCAGCTGTAGGTTGACGAAAAATCTAGAAAAGTCATCACTAAAATCAGCAGGAAATCCACGGACCTCAGCATCAAACAGGGTCGCCAAGTGGTCAGATTTATCCTAACCATGAGAAGGATTTATCTCGTACAATGGGGGGCACCGTGCAAATTAGCTTGATAAGACTAATGAATCAGATCCCCAGAAAGAATAATCTCCTTAAAGATTAAAAATCAGCTTTTAAGCCTGATATTACTCAATCATTGAGATTGACCTTAAAGATTGAGAATTACAAACTCATGGAATTCAATGATATCTAAACTCGAGCTTGAACGAGAAAATATTTTGATCAAAATTAAAACCGATTTGTTTTCTGAAAACCTAATTTCAATGCGTTCATTACCATTGAACGTAAAATCTTAGGAATTCACCTGGAATTCATTAGGTCACCTGAACCAAATCGGGTGTCAACCGTAAGAACGGTGGTTGCATAGCATGGTCGGAGACAGGACCTTGTGCCAGACCGAAAAATCATAGGATGATCTTTACTATTGCTCCTACAAAGGATAGTACTAGCATCCGACACGTTTATAGACCATAATCAAAAGCAAGTCACGGGACATTGCCTTAACAGTTGCTTGTTCATCGCTTTCCTTTACAACCGGACGGTAGTTTTCCGAAAGGTAATATACGGGACAAGTAAACTGGACGTGTTGCTTTCCTAATACAAGGTTAGCAAGTGGGTAACACAAAACCATAAGTTTTGAGCTAAAATTTTCAAATCTGAAATCCACAAAACCCACAAAAAAAATCATTTTGCAAACACCGGTGAAGGGTTATTCCGGAAAACTTATCTAGGGTAAAAGCTAGATTGAATTTTCAAAAGATCAAATGTTTTCATAAAGATCCAATTTCCTTAAGGATCTACATTTTCATAGTCATGTGGGACTGTAAACCGCCTTTCAAATGTGCACTTTGCTTTGGAAACCGAAAGTAAATCGGCTATTTGATTGCAAGTGTCGTTGACCTAAACCCGAGGCAACTGTGGATGACACACCCACCTTTAACCATGGTTCTATCGTTACTATCATTATTTATACCGCCATATCAAAACCACTGATGTACAAAGTGTGAAGAATAAAGAAGTGATTCGTGTGATGTATTATATTATTTCAAGTTATGTATTGCTTGAGGACAAGCAACGTTCAAGTGTGGGGATATTTGATAGTGCTCCAAATGAACATATATTTTGTAGCAATATCCTCCCAATATGTAAATTATTTATTGTAATTGTTCTATTTTAAGTTGTAATCGTTTATATTAAATAAGTGCGAAGACAAAAGGCGAAAACGATGATTTGAAGACAAAAACGTCCAAAAAGCTCAAATGTACAAGATACAATCCAAGTGGTTCAACTTATTGATAAGAAACGTCTAAAAATGACAAAAGTACAAGTTGCGGAACGCAAAGTACAAGATATTAAATTATACGAAAAGGCGTTCGAAAATCCGGAACCGGTACCCGAGTTAACGGAACCTAAGTTAACGGCGCCGTCAATGGCGATTTTGTTGGGTCGCTACACAACTGATTTTATTACTAGTGATATGTTACTCAAGCAGAAAGCGGATCAGCGTGATGAAATTTAATTTTTTTTTTTTTTTGAATTATAGTTTTGGAAAAACTCATCTACGGAGTAAGATTGTAAGTTTATGGTTTATTTGTTTATTACTATATTTAACTAGTTTAAGACCCGCGAATTCGAGGGAATTTTTAGGGACGAATCAAAATTTAAAATTTTAGAATAATTATTTTTTATATACTATTTGTTAGGTTGTTAAGAAATCAAAACTGTTTCGCTAGTAATGTTCAATTACTCATAATAAACCAAGCAAGTTATAGTCTAGAAAACAAATAACACAGTTAAACCATAAACGCGTCTATTTTTCAAGGGTTAATGATATATCCACCATCCAAATTACTTCATCCACTACACATATGCATTATTTAGTTATACAGTACAACCTGTTAATGCACAGTTTATGGTGGAAGAAGTAATTTGGATGGTGGATATATCAATTCCTTTTTCAAGTTACAACCTTAAAAACCAAAAAACATGAAGTTGAAAATCATAATATTGGTAAGCATGGACTTTTTAGTTAGATTTAGGTCATGTTTCCAACATATTACTCCATGATTGTCGGTATTTTAAGTGCAACAAAAGAAACACAACAAAACTACAATAAAAGAAACACAACATCAACACATCCAAAAGGATCTAACGAACAAAAAACCAAACGGAAAAAGAGAAAGCATGTAAAAGAATAATAATTCGAAAACCACAACACTTACACACCGATGTTGTAGAAGTTATTTAATTCGGCTCCTTGAATTATACGACCCCTATAAAAGTAATAGTGTGCTGCCAACAGAACATATTTGATTGTTTAATTATGAGAATCTTATGCATTATATGTGAATGTTTACTCATGAAAATCTTATGCATTATAGTAAAAGACTTCAGACTAAAATATTTAAAAACACACACACATTATGCAATGAAGCGATGTAAAGCGGATTTAGCTTTGTAAAAAGACATGCAAAAGAAAGAGTTAACAAATACCTTAGGAGAAGCAATGGCTGTTGAAAATATAAAACCCCTATAGCCGCTTCAGACTCGAGCATTTAATATATTACAGAAAGTGACCCGATATCATCACCACCTATCATACAACTATCATTTTAAGTACATGTGAAAGAAAGTCATAATACATTTCAGGTGGTATGATTCTTACATCAGATGGAACTAATATTACTATACCAGGAAATAAATTTGAGCATAGACATGAACTAAAAAGAAATCATTTCAAATCTCAACCAATTTTAAACTTTAATTATTTACTTAAGTTCATTTTGATGTTAAAAAAATATGCTTTAGTTCATAGATGAGTCTAACAACAAATTTTTAGTAAAACTGACCCACCCAGCTCGAACCGTACTGTAAAAAACCTGACTTGAACCTACTTAATACCTAACTCGTCTTTTTCCCATTTTGCCACCTATGGTTTTATCTTCCACCTGTTACAGCTATATGATATATTTCGTAATTCAAAAGGAATATTATAGCAACAATAAAATTTCAATGATACGTGGATCAAACCGACTCAAACCAAAACTATCAAAAGAGACCCGTTTGATGATTTTTTGTTGAAGATCTTCAGTTAGGACATTCACATTGGTAACCAAAACTTTTGAGTTCGTAAAAAGATGCATTTGTTAATCTTGATCACCAGTACCAGCATAAATCCAATCAGCTGATCCACTTCCATCATGGCCACCAATTCCTAAACAATAGAAATACAGTTAAAAAATCGAAAGAAATTTTAATCAAAATTAATAATAGTTCAGTAAATCACTTACCATAATCGACGGTTTAGAATCTTCGATGCTTAAAATTGCATAAATCAAAAGAATTAGGGTATCTCCATTTGAGATTTGACGGAAATTGGGTTAATCGATAACGTTGAAAATCAAACCCATGTGCACACTTTTGTCCATAGATTAGGGCATCAGGTCACACTTATCTCGTTCCCCATATCTATCCACAGACATGTACTTTGTAAGTCCATAGATTAGTCTAAATTAGTGAAGTATGTTCCAAATGGACATGTACTATGTAAGTCCATGTTGGTTTTTGCTGTATCTATCAATTTTTCACTTATTGGTGAAAAATTGTTATCAATTTTAATTCAGTTTTTTGCCAAAAAAATAAAAAAAAATAATTATAATATCAGTGAGTCAAAAAGTTACTTTAAAGAGCAGCTAAAAATGCATTTGAACCCGTTTACCCATTTGAGCCTGTATACCCATTTGAACCATTTCCTTCTAACCCTTTTACAATATCTACCTATCAGCAATAATTATATATGGTCGTTATGTAAGTTGTTAATCATTGCTTTGAGCATCCAACTGCATTAAAAGCAAACAACTATAATCAGATTTTACAACCTAGAGTGATTAATAATTACCTTCCAGACCTTCAAAATTGCCTCCGTCCTATTGCTCGTGGGTAAGCAGTGCAAGCTCCCCTAGAACCATTGTAAATGTAACTATATTAGAAACTCTTCTAACTTGCAGAATCTCTATTGTAAAAGAAAGTTAATTAGAAGGATACATACTCATTAAGAGGTAGGTAGGTAGTTAGTAGCAATGAAAATGTCTGAATCAATCTAGTCATTGATTGCTAACAAGTTAACAAAATCGATTGCTATGTATAAAGAGATAGCTAGTTAGTAGCAATTAAAAACAACAAAATTATTAGTTCACATGCAAAAATGACAAAATACCATATATGATCATGCCAATGTATCATTTAATGACCGTATAGTTACAAAAAAAAAAAAAAAAAAAAAAGGATATAAGTTTAGGTTAAACTGGGTTGGGGTCATATTTCCCAACACTCCAGCTATTGTATCAATGACTACTTTTTCGTCTTTGTACGCAAAATCCTAACAAACACGAGTCTGAGTAAACTGATTCCAAAAACCAATGAAGTGTGTAATTTTTGTATAGTGATAGCGTATCTGATTATATATTAGATAAAAAATTTGTTTGTCCAAACACTAAAACCCGAGTATCGTATATTAGTTTCAAAATACAATATGTACCTGGGTTCTTAGTATTTTATCAGCATCCCATTAATTCAATCAACATGCGTCTCAATTTTACCTCCACATCAGAAAGTAATGGATTGTCATATAACAGACAATACAATTTCCTTATTTGAAATGGATCAAGTGGATTTCTTGATTAAATAATGTGTACTTAATAACTTGAAAGTAGAGATTGATATATCGATAGACTTTAGATCAGTCTCACCAACTTTTGAGCTTTACCACCATTAGTTCCTTTTCAAGAATCAGCTTCTAAATACTGATCATGAAATACTCCAAAAGACAACACTACCCACATGGTCACATGTCCTTGCCTACCACAACAACCCATCAAGTTAGTTTATTGATCACTAACTAAAGATACATTTTAAAATATGTTGTACTAAACAGTCTAACTAAAAATCAAGTTTCAGCAATTTTAAAAGCCCTTTCGATAGAAGTCTAACTAAAACAAATTCATCAAAAAATATGTCCTAGAAATAAACACTTTCACTAATAAGCATGTTTTAGGTAATATAAAATGCCCTTGCAACACATCACCGGAAGCTGTGCATATAGTTAGTAGAGTGACAGAAAGTCTAACGCACGGCCCAAATGATTAGGAAAATAGAGTTGTTGGGTATGCTCCCCTTTGTTTACTACATGAATGGATATCATTAAAACATTGGAGCAAAAGAGAAGATTAATGTTTCGTCAGAGATAATACTTATTATGAATGCGTATGCAAAAACAAATAAAAGTAAAAGTAGCAGAATGGGTATCGTATCAAGACAGGTTCGGGATTAAAAATATGTCATTGTTCAGTATGGGTCGCATTGGCTTCAAACCGTAGCAATTTAGGAGCCTATATGGCTATATGTAAGAAAAATAGTTTATATTTGCTTGCAAAACAACTACCAGCCTGCATCATTCCAAATAAAAGTGAGTCCATAATTAGAGCTACAAAAACTATTATTAAATAATATAACAGATTATAGGATTAAAGATCTCAAAGGACCTGTTTAATTCAACCCGAAACTTTCATCTTAACTGTTTCATCAATAAAAATAAATACATGTTAGCATAATTAGAAGTTTCAGCAGTAATAAGTACCATAGCAACTTATAGTTGAATTGTTGACTAATTATGGAGTCCTGAGTATCACCCATGTTCAAACTCAAACCACCATGTGTGGCCCAACAACATGATTTAAAACCTCAGTAGCCCATAACACCACTCTAAAATCCAATATTATGTTTCCTTATTTGCATCTAGCTGATCTTATAGTTTTGGAAGTACTACAAATAAGGACATCTGTAAGATTTATATTTGGTATATTTCACTGTATTAAAATTTTGAAGAAAGTTACCTATGAAGAGCTTGTAAGTGATACGCACACTTAGTAAAGTCACTAAAAAATGAAGCAATCCATGAATATTAATGAGCAACAAACATTAATTTGATTAAGAAATAGTAATAAATAAGTTTACATTGCTAACCTTTACACTTGAAACCTTGTCCAACTAATACCTCTGGTTTCTTGTACACACTTCAAAAAACACTATTATTAGTTCCACCCCATTAATCTTCGACTACTTTTAATTACATTAGTAGAACCCTAAAACTCACAAAATCAAGAAACAATACTTGTTACGCGCCCATAAATATGGAAATGGATATTGACAATTGGCATTAATACTGACATTCCATTTGTGAAAGGATTAATATTTGATTAATAACAATTTCATCAATCATTTTGTGTAACAATAATAATTTATAAATTAAGCATGAAACTTAAATATATGACAATATATGTATATCTTTATTATTAAACCTGTAAAATACAGTTTAAATATTGTAAATATATACTAATATATGAATCCTTGACTAAGTACATAATTTAGCACATTAACATTGAAATGAGAATGAAGTAAGGTGTATAATATATACCTTGATTATAAAGTGTCGTTAACATGATTATGCCTATTGAATCTGATAACAGGTAATGATGCTTAAATAATTAGCATCATTGCGCAGAGCTTTACCTGGAAAAAAAAATACGATTTATCAATTATTTAAAATTCATAGAATAGGAACTGAGAATTATACTTTTCTTTCATGTATGTAGTTGTTGTTAGCTGATACCAAAATATAAAATTATTATGGATGAATTTGTGTATACAAAATTCACTTTTGTTCCTAAATCAGATTAGTATGGACAAAATTTATCGAATCGAGAATCAACAATACGTTTAATATTACACAACCTCTATATATTTGATAACAATTACCAATTTCATTAATTGGTAATCTTCATCCAATAATCGCATATATGATTACATGAACCGATAGAATAAACCTATATATCTTCGTGTATATTGATCACCGCTACATCATCGACGATCAACGAAGATTTGTTGAAATTACCTGCAATCATCATGACTAATAAAAACCCTAAATTATTATGCGCGAAGATGCGATCATGAATTTAACCTGAAATTCAAATTTGGTACCTCCTTGCATATATTAAATTTGAACGAATCAATCAGATAATTCGACGAATTTCTTCCCCTTCAACAGAAAATCGATCCTTGAGTGCTAACGATTTATGAAACTGGAAGTTAATCGGTCTCCGTTTAATATTATTGTTTGACTGAGATCAAAATCAAACCATATCTTCTTCTTGTACTGTTACGATATGCGAAATCGATTTAGGTTAATGAAGATGTAATCTTGATTTTGAAGATCCGTCGTGTATTTTTTGAGAGGAAATCAGGCTGTTTTTCTTGTTTGATCGTGAATGAATTCAATTTTGCAGAACCCTAATTTACCATCTTGATCCCGTCTTTTTTTTTAATTTCAAGGGTATTTTAGTCATTAAATAACTACTAAAGGTGATTATGAGGTCATAATGGTGATTAGAAAATTTGGATGGTGTAGATTATATATGTTAATGATAATGGAAGATTAAGATTAGTGTTTGAAATTTTTGATGATCTATTATTTGTTTTGTTATTATAATATAAAGAGAAAGAGATAGTTATCTTTTGAGAAAATTACTCATTCCTAATATAATTCAAACTCCGACTCGATCTCTTCTAACCTCATACGTTAATATTAACTAACTTCCTGTTAATTTGCTGATGCATACGTACGCCTGTTAGTGTTAGGATTAAAGTACACGTGTTCCTATTAACATATTAGATGTGTTAGGTTAATTAGACGTGTGTCTGGTAAGTTATTTAGACGTGTTCCAATTAGACGTGTTCATGTTACTTAATTAGACGTATGCATGGTAAGTTATTTAGACGTGTTCTTGGTTTAACTAATTAGACGTGTTGTCAATTAGATGTGTTCCTGGTTAAAACTTATTAGACGTGGTTACCATTTTTTTTTTTTTTTTTTGAAAGGCAAGTTGTTGGCATCGAATACTCTCATTTGCCACGCACGCACGCGCTTTCGGGCAGGAAACCCGAACTGTTGTCAATTAGACGTGTTCTTGGTTGAACTTATTAGAGGTGTTGTTAATTAGACGTGTTGTCAATTAGACGTGTTCCTGGTAAAATTATTAGACGTGGTTACCAATTAGAAGTGTTATACTTATTTAGACGTGTTGTAGGTTTCTAATTAGACGTGTTCCGACTATTATTTAGACGTGTTCCTTTTTTTAATAAAAAAACATTAGTTAGACGTGTTCCTTTTGTTTAATTAGACGTGTTAGTTGCTGAGCACGTCTAAATGAGGAGCACTAAATGAGTCAAATGTAATAGTATATAAAGAAAAGTAGAAAATAGATTTTGATCAGTTAACCTGTACCATGTACTCCTCCTGCACAGTCGAAATCCGACAGTGAGCCATATCTTCCAAGTGGGCAATGTTTTTTCTTTTTTTTTTGTAAAACTTATTCATATTTTATATATATATATATATATATATATATATATATATATATATATATATATATATATATATATATATATATATATATATATATATATATATATATATATATATATATATATATCTAGAACTCAAAGATTTATTCTTCATCTATTTAGACTCGTTCACTTAAAAAACAAGACACGTATAACCAAGAGTAGAGAAGAAGAAAAAAAAAACCAACCGAATAAATATCAATCTGATCAGTAATCATAACCTCCATTTGCCTTGTTCCGGCTTCGGCTGAGATCATGATCAAAGATGTATCTAGCTTATATATGTTGAAAATAACTTTGTTGTAATCGTTACAAAGATGCATCTAGTATATTTTTTAAATTATATTTTTAAGTGTAAAGAAACACAAAAGTTTAAAAAAGAAAAAAGCTAACAAGATGCTTGAAATAAATACAAGTAAAGAACAAATACTTTTTCTATTTGGAATATGAATGCCTTTAGTTTGAAGGAACACTACATATTATATAAAAGAGATTGCTTGTATATATAATCTATGCATCTCAATTTGCCACAAGGATATAAGTTACCTCTTTTTTCATATTTGCAACAAAAAACCTAATTAAGAAGTCTAAACTCACATTTAGATCATGACATCGCAAAACATAAATGTATTGGAGGTACTTGGGCACGAGCATCCATTGAAGCTCATTGATTTGGAGTTGGAACAGCCACATAATGATGAAGAAAAAGAAGACGAGGAGGAGGAGGAGGAGGAGGATAGTTTGTTTGTAAAAGAGGAATTTCGATGCATAAGTGACGATTATAATCTTTGGATTTATAAATGTGAGAAATGTAGATATTTTGTACATCTGGATTGTGCAACATCAAGAAGAGAACCATTCATGTCCATCGTCTCATCTCCAGGTCATTAAATACTTTAACGTTTTACATCTTTCATTTTCTTATTATTCTTCATTAACTAGTTAGCAACTTATTGAATAATTAATATATACTTCATAGAACACGTAGTAACCTTATTGATATGGCATTTTCATTTTCATTTTAATATATAATAGGGCTTGGAAAACTGGTTAAAAATTATAAAGATTCGGATCATCCAGATCTTCTCCATCTTCCATTCCTTGATCAAAGTTATAGCATACCCAAACTACTACTTCACAAACAAATTGGATCCAAGATAGTTGGATCTGATACGGGGAGCTTAAAACATGACTCTCATGAACACCCCCTCATTCTTGTTAAAAATGAGGACAATACGTCATCCACTTCTTCAAAAATTTATTCGATATCATGTCATGATCCAATGAAGAGAGTTGAGCTACTATGCAATGGATGTTTGAGACCAATAACATCCACTCCATTTTACAAGTGTGCAAACAAGGAACAACAACAACATTGCAACTTTGTGCTTCACGAGTGGTGCACGCGACTGCCTACTGAAATTAAAAACCACCCACAACAAATGAACCATACTATACTCTTATTCTCATAACAAGAAGCTCAAAATTTTTCTTCAATGTTTTCCGGTGTTCCACATGTAACTTATTTTGTAATGGTTTTGCCTACAGTTGTATCGAATGTGAATTCATAACTGATGTTAGTTGTCGACTTTTGCCTGACAAAATCACACACGATGCTCATCCCAAACACCTTCTTTCAAGAGTAACTCTTGGAAAAATGGCCAAATTTTGTAACAATTGTGGAGATATTGTGTATTGGTCGTCCTCATTCAGTTGTAATGTTTGTGAGTTTCATCTACATCCTAAATGTGCTTATTTATCTCCTCGTTCAATTAGACAACAAATTGATAAGCATCCCTTGGATCTCAGCTATGTTCCAATCGAAAATCATAAAAGTGATTATTTTTGCGAAATTTGTGAGAATGTGCTCAACCCAGAATCATGGTTCTATCATTGTCACACGTGTGTTCAATCTATGCATACTGATTGTGTTTCTCTTATACTTCAATATGAAAACGCAATTATCTCTCACGATAGTCATAGAAACGGTGTCCATCCATTTTTGAATATAAAGTTTGAGGGAACTCATACGTTGGAATGTCACCCGCACCCTCTCTCATTTGTTCAAGGGATTATGAGTGATTTTGATTGCACCATATGTACTTGGTTTCTATATAATCAAATGATCTTTAAATGTAAATATGCAACTACGCAATTCATTTTAAATGTTGTGAGAGACTGAGTCGTTGAAGAGAAATATTTCCTCCTTCATGAAGTGTTAAGATTGGACAAAAGACTTCTAATTTTCAATCTCTCTATATAATTTAACGTACGGTATTATTTAACTTATTCATGTTTGTTAATTGCTACATATATATATATATATATATATATATATATATATATATATATATATATATATATATATATATATATATATATATATATATATATATATATATATATATATATATATATATATATATATATATATATATATATATATATATATATATATATATCAGTAAATAAATGTAAATGTAATCAGTATTTATTCATTCATAATTTGTTTTTGATATATCCTGAAAAATGAAAGGATATGATGAAGAGATGTTAGATAAAGATTATAGTTTTCATGATGTCTTTTTGTGAGGAAGGCATTCCTTGAATTTCCATTTTGTTTTAATATATATATATATATATATATATATATATATATATATATATATATATATATATATATATATATATATATATATATATATAGTGGTAAGATCAAGAGGGAAGTAACCATTCGGGGGGAAGCAAAAACTTTTTCTTTCGTTTTTTGAAAAAACTTTGTTCACGAACATTATAGATGAAATGAAAATATGAACATTTAGTAGAGACACTTTGTGATAAATGTTTTTATTTAGGCGGGAAAACGCTCGAAGAAGTAATATATAACAATTATCGTGTTTTTCGAGCGTATTTTGAGGTTTTAGCTATTGGGGTTTAGATATTAGGGTTTAGATATTAGGGTTTATAGGGTTTAGATATTAGGGTTTAGAAATTTAGGGTTTAGGGTTTAGATTTAGGATTTAGATTGAGTTTTTAACACGAACGGTTTAGAGTTTAGGGTTTAGGGTTTAGGGTTTGGTGTTTTGGGTTTATGGAATAAACTCAAAACACCAAACCCTAAACCATACACCCTAAACTCTAAATCGGGCTAAATTTTACTTCACAAAACATGAAGAAAAAAAACGTTCATATTCTTCACGAACAATATTATCTTGAATGTTATTTTTGTCGATCATTTTCCCGCCTAAATAATAACATTCATCACGAAGTATCTCTTCTAAATGTTCATATTTTCGTGTAATCTTGATGCCGGAAACATTTTTTTCAAAAAAAATGAAAAAAAAATAAAAAAAAATTCTTCCCCCCGCTTCCCCCCGATTGGTTACTTCCCCATTGATCCTGCTCATATATATATATATATATATATATATATATATATATATATATATATATATATATATATATATATATATATATATATAGTGGTAAGATCAAGAGGGAAGTAACCAATCGGGGGGAGGGGGAAGCAAATTTATTTTTTTTCGTTTTTTGAAAAAACTTTGTTCACGAACATTATAGATTGGATGAAAATATGAACATTTAATAAAGACACTTTGTGATAAATGTTTTTATTTTGGCGGAAAAACGCTCGAAAAGTAATATATAACAATTATCGTGTTTTTCGAGCGTATGTTAAAGTTTTAGATATTAGGGTTTTTAGGGTTTAGATATTAAGGTTTAGAAATTTAGGGTTTAAGTTTTAGATTTAGGATTTAGATTGAGTTTTTAACACGAACGGTTTAGAGTTTAGGGTTTAGGGTTTAAGGTTTTGGATTTATGGAATAAACCCAAAACACCAAACCCTAAACCCTAAACTCTAAATCGGGCTAAATTTTACTTCACAAAACATGAAAAAAAATGTTAACATTCTTCACGAACAATCACTACAAATAAAATGACATTTAGTGGCATACATTTTTAATGGCACTTCATTTATGTGCCATTATATGTAGCTTATAATGGCACTTTGGTGTATGCCACCAATTACAAATGACATTTAGTGGCATTTTTAACATTGTGCCATTGATGTACATGAATAGTTGTGGCACAATTTTATATATGCCATTAAAGTGTATGTGTATTAGTGGCACAATTTCATATATGCCATTATTGCACACGTATATTAGTGGCAAAAATACTATATGCCATTAATTTACACACAATTTTGTGGCATAAGTTCATATATGCCATTAGTTCACATGTATATTAGTGGCACAAATATTATATGTCACTAAAGTACGCACAGTTTAGTGGTACAATTTCGTATATGCCATTAAAGTGCATGTGTACTAGTGACACAATTATATATATGCCATTATCTTACATGTATATTAATGGCACATATATTATATGTCATCGATGTACACACATTTTAGTGGCATAAGTTCATATATGCCGTGATTTCATATACATATCAGTGGTACAAATATTATATGTCATTAATGCACATATATATTAGTGACACAAATAATGTATGTCATTATCGTACGCTCATTTTAGTGGCAATTAAATTTCATATTTGCCATTAATGCTTATGTATATTAGTAAGAAGTAATTGATAAGAAATATATAAGTTAATGTATATTTAATTGATTAACTTTACATATTTTGTATTTACTCATATATATAATCAATTATACATTTGACTGATAGTTTTTTTTTTACGTCCAAAAAATCAATTAAATAAATAAAACGATCCCTAGCAAGGCGCTAAGGATAATTACAATGACATAGATAAACATGAGTTTCAATTCGAAACTAGATGACCTCTATTTTTAATCCAACGAAACGATAATATATAAATGAATGCCATCAAATAAGTTACTCCTATTACAAAAAGAATTATTAAAAAAAACTTCGTTCTGAAACCGCCAAATAACCCTCTAACCATGTAATGAAAGTATCCCATGAAAAACAAATAGGAAGAGCGTAGTCAAGCCACACTCGAACTCTAAGCCAAATCTCTTTAGCCAAGTCACAATCGAAGAATAAGTGATCCCGAGTCTCAATATTATTATTGCAAAGTGGACAAACAACCGAATTAATCTCTATCCCCTTAGCGGAAAGGTTCCAACGATAATTGATGATGTGTTTGTTGGTTAGGAGTATTGTGATGATGTGTTAAAATATAATTGGATTAAGTATTAATAGGGAATAAAAATGATATTTTTAAATTTATAAAAAAACAAAAAAAAAACAAGAAACACATGTTTCTTCTCCCGTCTCTTTTCAACTGACGCCAAAGAAACACCACCAAGTGACGCCTTGTTACGCCAGATTCTGGCGTTTCTTCTCCGCCACATCACCAAGTGATGCCGTCACTTGGTACCGATACAAATGGTCTTAATGTATGTAGATAGGATTAAAGGAGAAAGAAAAAGTAAGGGGTAAAACATGAATGTAAAAAGAAAGTACACTAATATTATGACATGTACTTTTATGATATTTTTATGATATTTTCTTAAGTTGTGTGTTTTTTGTTTAGAAACAACTAATATGGGATGGAGGAAATAGATAATAAGTAGATAAGTTCCATGTTTCATTTATAAAGATTAAGATAATTTAATTAAAATGTATTGATATATATATATATATATATATATATATATATATATATATATATATATATATATATATATATATATAGTAGAGAGATCAAATGAGAACTTTTTTGGTGTGAGAACCCAGAGAACTTAAAAATACACTGAAATTCAAGCAAAAAGGGAAATTCTAGCAAAAATGAGACACAGACGAACAAAAAATGGGGAATTCGAGCAAAAAATGGGAAGAACGAACAAAAAAACACGGCCGAACAAAAAAGGTGATAATCGAACAAAAAATGCGATAGTCGAACAAAATGTGTTCTACATTTTTGACAGTCGAACAAAAAATGTAGAACACAGCGGTAGTCGAACAAAAATATTGATAGTCGAACAAAAATGTGTTCTACATTTTGGTAATTCGAACAAAAAAAAATCGTTCGTCCGTGTTTTTTTTTGTTCGACTATGGTGATTTTTGTTGGTCCGTCTGCTTTTTTTGCTCGTCCATGTCCCTTTTTGTTCGAATTTCAGTGTATTTTTGAGTTCCTAGAGTTCTCACACTAAAAAAATTCTCAGGATCCTCTCTCATATATATATATATATATATATATATATATATATATATATACCAAACTTCAAAATATGTATATATATATATATATATATATATATATATATATATATATAAAAGATACATACATTATAAAAAAATTCGAAAGTTGTAATGTTAACATGTTTATAAAGTTGAATATTATTTATTATTTTTTAACTTATTAAGTTAATTGTCTTTCATCTCCTCCCTCCTGGTGATTCATCCTCCTAAATCAATTTCCTCATCTACCACTGCCACCAAACCCCCAATTTCAATTCTCAAACATGCATCTCACCGAAACCCCTAAACACCCCAAACCCACCTCCTCTGTCATCTCAAATTCTTCAAATGTCAAGACATCCGATGGTGACCATTGTGTTCTTGACGCTCCAATCGAATTTCAACACACTAAATATGAAATCCTACGAGGGAAGCCAATTATTCGTCGTTAGCAGGGCTTCTTACCATTCGCAACACCGACCGCACAGAGACCGTGGGATGGTAAAGTGCCATTAAATTTAGCTTTTCTAGCTCCTGGTCATAAAATTAAAACTAAACCTAAAGTGATTACATTTTTTGATATTAATGAAATTGATAAAGATTGAAAGTGATGGAAGATTTTCTAAGTTAATTCACTTATCGAATAACTCAAATAGGATGTAAGTTTTAATTTTTCTAATTACGATGATATTTTATTTTCATATTTCCTGCAAGTTTGCTACTAGGAATTGTATCCACCATATCACCATATATCCTGAATTTATAGATTTTTAATTTTATTATTTTAATATAAGATTGTAGATTATGCTACATTAGTCACTTGTTAAAAATAATGCTAAAAATCTTGGCGGGAGTATGAGAATTTTCCCTCTGAGACTCACGTTCCTTAATTTTCTCCACTTCCCTAAAATTCTCTAACTTCCTAAAATTTATATACATCCCCTCAATTGAATTACATCTTTTATCAATACTTTTCTTTTCATTCCGCAGAGTCTCTTGGAAGAAAATCACAATGATCTGTATACTCAGGTAGTTTCTCATGGTGTAAGTATATTTTTTCTTTATTATTATTGCTTTGTTAATAGCCTAATAAGTGAATAGTTGAGTTAATTTTTTTTCATATTAATTTGATTAAACGTGATTTGTTTGATGATGTACTATTCCTATAAAATGATATCAATAGTGTTTGATTGCACTCTGTTATTGGTTAAGTGATATATGGATCGTTAATTAATCTCCTAAATAGAAGGGTGTCTGCTTTTTGTTATATTATTATTGGTGAATCGAGTATATCTTTAAACATTGATATTTTTTGAATATAAATCACATATAATATGTAATTTTATAAAAGTTGTTTTGTTAATTTAGTATGATTGTAAAATCTACTAATAAATTTATTTAATTTAAGTACAAATCTTTGCTATTAATTCTTATATATGTAGTTGTTATCGATAAAAAGTCATGTTGTTAGGTGTTCATGTTGCTAATTAATTAAGCTATAGCTAAAACAATTGTTGAAAATGAAAATCGAGTAAACGTACGTAATTGTTATTTACAACAGTTGTTGAGTAGTAATGAAAAGATCATGGATTTATACTGCCCCAAGATCAAGTGAGTCTTTCACTAGTGGTGTACAATTTTTTTTAAATTTTGCCTTCGAGAGGTCAAGTGTCGATGGGAAGATTTTATGTCCGTGTTCACGCTGTCTAAATATGTATTATTTGAAAAGGGATGATGTCTTTTATCACCTCTTAAATTGGGGCTTTCGGTCAGAGTATTTAAAATGGGTATATAATGGAGAAGGATCTGTTGCTACATCTTCGAATACCATTCATAATGGGGAAGACGAGACAGCTCAGCATGACATGCACAACATGTTGAATGATCTTTTCCCAACAGATATTTCTTGTGGAGATGGTCTAGAAGAAGGTGATACTAATACGAGTAATGATCAACCTATAGAGATAGGGCGAAATAAACTTGATGATCTACTTAAAGACGCCGAAAAACAGGTGTATCCTAATTCTAAAGTCAACAAATTATCTTGTGTGGTACATTTGTACCACATTAAGTGCTTAAATGGATGGAGTAACAAGTCATTTTCTATGTTGTTGGAGTTTCTAAGTGATTTGTTACCTGAAGGTAATTTGCTGCCTAAAACAACACAACAAGTGAAAAAAATGATGTCAAATCTAGGTTTAGGATATGTAAAAATACATTCATGTCCAAATGGTTGCATGTTGTTTTGGGAGGAGAATGAAAATAAAGAAAATTGCTCTACATGTGGTTCATCTAGATGGAAAGTTTCTGAAAATCCACAAGAAGAAACAAGTCTTCCAAAGAAGAAAGCCTCAAAAATATTACGATGGTTTCCTTTAAAGCCTAGACTCCAAAGGCTGTTCATGTCGTCAAAGACAACTAATCTTATGAAGTGGCATCATGATGAACGCATAAAAGATGGAAAATTAAGACATCCGGCTGATGCTCTAGCATGGAAACATTTTGATCAAAAGTATCCCGAATTTTCTAGTGATCCACGCAATGTTCGTTTAGCTCTAGCAAGTGATGGTTTTAACCCATTCAGGACTATGAATATAACGCATAGTATTTGGCCTGTTTTTCTTATTCCATACAACTTGCCCCCCTGGATGGTAATGAAGCAACCAAATTTCATTCTATCTTTAATAATACCTGGTCCTAAAGGTCCGGGAAACAAGATAGATGTGTACATGCAACCTCTTATAAAAGAGTTAAAAGAGCTCTGGGAGGTTGGAGTAGAGACGTACGATGCTTCAACAAAACAAATTTTTCAAATGAAGGCAGCCCTTTTGTGTACTATTTCAGACTTTCCGGGTTATGCCAATCTATCTGGGTGGAGCACAAAGGGAGAACGTGCATGTCCTTCCTGTGGGTTTGATACTGATTCTAAATGGCTAACTCATGGAAGAAAGTGGTGTTATATGTGTCATAGGAGATGGCTTTCAACTGATCATCCTTGGCGTAGAGATACAAGGTCATTTATGGGAGGTCAAGAATTAAGAGTGGCACCCATTTGTCCTTCAGGGGAGCAGGTTCTACAACAGTTAGATGACAAGGGATTTCTTGTAGATATTGTTGACGGTGGTCCGTGGAAAAAGAAAAGTATTTTTTTCATGTTGCCATATTGGGAGCATTTGTTGTTGCGACACAATCTTGATGTGATGCACATAGAAAAAAATGTTTGTGACAACATTGTAGGGACTATACTAGGACAAGAGGGGAAGTCAAAAGATAACTACAAAGCCAGACTTGACTTACAACACTTGGGTATAAGAAAAGAATTACATCCAAAGAAACGACCTAGGAGTGACACTTCTTTCATGCCAAAAGCATGTTACCAAATGACTCGAGATGAGAAGATCATGTTCTTAAATACCTTAAAATTAATAAAGCCTCCTAATGAATTTTCATCCAACATCTCCGGATGTGTTCAACTTAACGATAGAAAATTAATTGGTCTAAAAAGTTACGATTGTCATATGTTGATGCAAGAGTATCTGCCTATTGCATTACGAGGAACTCTGCCCGACCATGTAAGCTCAGTTATAATTGAGCTTTGTGACTTTTTTAGAATCATTTGCTACAAAGATTTATCCGACTTCGATATTCAGTTTCTTGATTCTAAAGTTGCGGTCACTTTGTGTAACGACCCGGATTTTTCCGATCGTTTTATACTTATGAGATTAATATTTACATAAAATAAACCTTACCAACATGATAAGCAATCCAAACTGTTGAGACTTATGTTTTTGAAAAGAGTTTCACACAACGTTTGACCGTCCAATTTGACCGATGATATCACGAACTATATAACACACGATAATTATACGATTATGTATATGTACATATCTATACATATTTAACATGATTTAAGGATGGTTTAACATTTCATTGTGAACTAACAACAATGAGTTATAAGTATACTTTGAGACCACTAACTTAAGTTATCAAAACGATAACTATATGTAACATTCTTTGACATATATACTTACAATATATAATGTGTTGGTGATCTATGTCACCAATATGATTTAAGTGTAATGCGATTAATTTGTAACCAAAATAATCTTGATAAATATCGAACAAGTTTGGGGAAGTGTGGAGTGCACACTTGTTTGAACTTATCTTGATTATGACGGGGGTTCGGGGGCAGCGCCCCCGATAAGCGGGGTCCAAGGGGTGGCTAACATTGCTTTATTAAAAATGTCTTAAAATTTTATTTTGGCCCGGTTTGACCCAAAAATAAAAGCCCAGTTTTGAGCCTCTTTTACAGTTATAAACCCGTCCATATTTGAATTCTCGTTCCGATTCCTCAAAATTTCTACAAGTATATCAAGGTTATATGTAACCGTATCATACATAGCTTCTATACGTATTTACTATTGGTATATACCAACAATAAACTTCAATGATCAGCCACTAGACATGATGTTACATGTGGGAACCAGCCATTTAACCTCATGTGTGACTTTTGTGCAAGAAAACAAACTAAATCTCCTATATATCCATCCCATAATCATGCTATTTTGCACACACACACATACAATTTCATTTCCAATTTTCTTTCAAGTTAATTCACTCCCTAATCTCTCTTCATTTACCTACTCAAGAACGTATCAATATAGTCATCCGATTTCAAGGAGATTACTTCCAATCTTTCAATTCCACTCCACCACTCTTTTGATTCCAAGATTTTTCTTACCTTTTCCAGTAGCTTTGTCCAAGTAACTTGAGGTAGAAACCTTATTCATAACCTTATTCGATTCATATTTATATAGCTATTTTATTTTGTGTTATAAAATTTTAACAACAAGAACATAGTTTGAGTGATTTCAAACTTGTTCGCAAACTAAATAGATCCTTCTAATTTGATTTTTAAAAATACTTCAAGACCTGTAATATATCATATTATGACAAAATCGGGTTAATCATATCTTGGCTAATTAACATAATATTTAATATATATTTACTTATGATTTTATTTTATATATTTCAGGACCACCCGTAAACAACACGAGAAGATTAATCATAAGACCTCATGATTGTACGCAACACGTCATTTGACAACACGATACTTTATGTACGCAACACGTCATTTGACAACATGGTACCATGGGTCAAGATTAATTCTGATCAACACGAATACGATGGGGTCTTTATTTATTTTATTTAAGCAACTAATTGTGGACCACTAACATCGGACTGCTAACTACGGACTAAAAAAAATATTAAAAGTATTAAAAGTATATATATATATATATATATATATATATATATATATATATATATATATATATATATATATATATATATATATATATATATATATATATATATATATATATATATATATATATATATATATATATATATATATAACGATTACTTGAAAAGAAAATATGTTGATATATTATATATATGGTTAGGTTCGTGATATCTATCGGAGACCAAGTCGAGTTAAATACCTTCAAGACAAAAGTGAGTATATAGTCCCACTTTTAAACTCTAAATATTTCGGGATGAGAATACATGCATTTTATGATTTACGTTATGGACACAAGTGATTAAAAAATATATTCTACGTTGAGTTGTACCACTGGCATACTTCCCTGTAACTTGGTAACTACTATTTACATGAGGTATTGTAAACGCGAATCCTGTTGATAGATCTATCGGGCCTGACAACCCCAACCGGACTGGACGACCAGTATTCAACGGTTGCACAGTACTTCGTTTCAGTGACTACACTTGGTACGGTGTAGTAAGATTTCATAATAAAGGGAATATGCGACGTTGATTAAATGTTAAGTATGGTTATCAAGTGCTCAACAACTTAGAATATTTTTATTAAAACGTTTATATATGAAATCTTGTGGTCTATATTCATAACGCTGCCGGCTTTAAACCTATATCTCACCAACTTTATGTTGACGTTTTAAGCATGTTTATTCTCAGGTGATAACTAAAAGCTTCCGCTGCAACATGTTGAATTTAAGCAAGATCTTGAGTATGCATATTTGTGTCAAAAATAAAACTGCATATCGGAGGATTTGTAATGTAAAATATGTTGGAGGTCGTATTGTTATTATCACATGTAAAGTTTGTAAGTCTAAGATTATCGCTAAACGATAATCATTATTAAGTTGTTTAAACCTTGTATTTGTAATAAAAGCTATGGTTTGTATTGTAAAAACGAATGCAGTTTTTGAAAAATGTCGCATATAGAGGTCAATACCTCGCGATGAAATCATATGTTATTGTATTCGTCCTTATGGTTAAGGTCGGGTTATGACATGTGGTATCAGAGCGTTGGTCTTAGAGAACCAGAGAATTTGCATTAGTGTGTCTTATCGAGTTTGTTAGGATGCATTAGTGAGTCTGGACTTTGACCGTGTTTGATTTCGAAAACTATTGCTTATCCTTGTTGGTTAAAAATTAATATGTAAATATTATGTGATATTAACGTGCTAGTTGTTATGTGATAGATGTCTGGCTTAGAACTTATTATCACATTCAGCGACTCCGAACCAGACTCTTCAGATGGTGTTCCAGTCATTAATCTATCTGATGATGAAAACGATACCTTTGGGGAAGACTCACAAGTTCCGGATGAATCAATTGAAGAGGAACCGGAAAGTGATCCTGAGGAGGAAGAAATACAGGAAATTACGAAAGACAAGTTCGAACGAGGAAAGAAACGAAAGGCTACTGAAATGGAAAATCTAAATCCCGAGTCTAGAGAGGATGTTGTGGCACCAACTCCACCAGATACTTCCACACCTATTCCCGCTATTCCTATTAGTTCTATCCCGACATCCAGTTCTTCGGTTCCTCAGCCAAAACGCAGGGAGACAACCAGGATAACCTTTAAGCGATTTCTTTGAACACAAACACTTTGGGTTAAAAGATGCGCTGTTGTTTTAAACCATGGGATCATATAATGTTTTGAATAATATTACTAGTGTGGTTTACTTAATTTTTGATGTAAGATAAGCATATGTAAAATAGTGAAGTGTGAAATGCAATAATTTTCCATGGTTAAGTATTATTTGGGTGGTAGTAATTGATTTTTGTACTAAGCTATTAAGTATGAACTTTAACGGGTAGGTACTACCCTAGATATAATTATAAAACGCTAATAAGAAGAAAAGGCTTTTATAATAATAACTGGTTCATATTATTAATAAGCTACGATGTACTGTAAATACATACTACATCTATAATATTCCATGTGAATAATTATTTTTTTTCATTCTTGTTGAAGATTATGGCGCGATTGAACCGAATGACGGAACAAGAAATCCAGGAACTCATCAATCAGCGAGTGAACGATAGAATGTTATGGGTCGAGGCTGCAAGAGGTGCTGCAGTTAACCCAAATCCTCGTGTGGGGTGCACTTACAAAACTTTTCAAGGTTGCAAGCCCTCATCATTCAGTGGAACAGAAGGACCGGTTGGTTTAACCCGGTGGATCGAAAAGATTGAGTCTGTGTTTAAAATTAGTGGTTGTATTGAGAAGGACATGACCAAGTATGCATCGTGCACCCTACAAGATAGTGCACTCACATGGTGGAAAAACTATGTGAAGGCCGTAGGAGGAGATGTAGCTTATGATACTCCTTGGGAAGAATTCAAAACAATGCTAATCAACGAATATTGTCCAAGGAACGAGGTTAGGAAGTTGGAAGCTGAATTACGAAGCCTGAAAGCTGTTGGTACTGAACTCACCACCTACAATCAGCGATTCATGGAATTAGCTTTGCTATGTCCCGAATTGGTACCAACCGAAGAACGGAAGATTGAACTGTACAAAGACGGTTTGCTAAAAAGGTCAAGGCAAATGTTACAGCATCCAAACCCAAGACTATTCATGAAGCTATCACCATGGCGAACGAGTTGATGGACCAGATTATTCTGGATAAGAACACCGATGTCAAGACATCGGGAAACAAAAGAAAGTGGGAAGGTAATCATCAACAATCCAACAAGAAACAAGAAATCACGCAAGGTGCAGGTAGCGGTTCGAACTCAGGTTACAAGGGACGAAATCCTTTATGTAACAGATGCCACAAACATCACTCTGGTTATTGTAATGTGGTGTGCAACAATTGTAATCGAAAAGGTCATCTTGCCGAAGATTGTAGGGTTCCCGCTACAAATACAAACGGTACCAAGACTCCTGCCACCAATGCAAATAGAACTGCCTTGGCCACTGTTACTTGTTATGGGTGTGGGAAACAGGGTCATTATAAGAGTCAGTGCCCGAATCCAGAGAAGAATAACGGATCTGCACGTGGAAGAGCATTTGTTATTAATGCTAGGGAGGTGTATGAAGACCCGGAGCTTGTTACGGGTACGTTTACCATTAATAACTTATCCGCATCTATTATATTTGATACTGGTGCCGATAGAAGTTACGTGTGTAGAGACTTTCACGCTAAATTGAATTGTTCATCATTACCTTTAGATGCTAAGTACATGATTGAGTTAGCTAATGGTAAACTAATTAAAGCCGATAAAATTTGCCGTGATTGTAAAATAAATTTAGCCGGAGAAACATTTAAGATTAATTTGATACCCGTAGAATTAGGAAGTTTTGATGTAATAGTCGGCATGGACTGGATGTCCAAAATAGGAGCTGAAGTTGTGTGCGCCAAGAAGGCAATTCGCATTCCTCGTAAGGATAGAACGCCATTAATGATTTATGGAGAGAAGGGTAACTCAAAGCTAAAACTCATTAGTTGTTTGAAAGCTCAAAAGTGCTTGAAGAAAGGGTGCTATGCTATCCTAGCACATGTTAATAAAGTTGAAATGAAGGAAAAAGTAAAGAGCATCAACGACGTGCCTGTGGCAAGAGATTTTCGTGAAGTATTTCCTGAAGAGTTGCCGGGATTACCTCCTTTTAGATCTGTAGAATTTCAAATAGATCTAGTACCAGGAGCTGCACCAGTGGCTCGTGCTCCATATAGACTTGCACCATCTGAGATGAAAGAGTTACAAAGCCAGTTACAAGAATTACTGGACCGCGGTTTCATTCGACCGAGCACTTCACCGTGGGGAGCTCCGATTTTATTCGTCAAGAAGAAAGATGGATCTTTTTGAATGTGTATAGATTATCGTGAATTAAATAAGTTAACTATCAAGAATCGGTATCCACTACCGAGAATTGATGACTTATTTGATCAATTACAAGGATCATGTGTGTACTCGAAAATCGACTTAAGATCGGGCTATCATCAATTACGTGTCAAAGAAGAAGATATTCCGAAAACTGCTTTTCGGACACGCTATGGTCATTATGAATTTTTGGTCATGCCGTTTGGGTTGACTAATGCGCCAGCTGTATTCATGGACCTCATGAATCGAGTTTGTAGTCCGTATTTAGATAAGTTTGTTATCGTTTTCATTGACGATATTCTTATCTATTCCAAGAGTGAGCAAGAGCATGAGCAGCATTTAAGGTTGGTATTAGAATTGTTAAGAAAAGAACAGTTATACGCCAAATTTTCTAAGTGTGCATTTTGGTTGAAAGAAGTGCAATTTCTTGGCCACGTTGTTAGTAGCAAAGGAATTCAGGTTGATCCAGCTAAAATTGAGGCCATTGAAAAATGGGAGACTCCTAAGACACCAACGCAGATACGCCAATTTTTGGGTTTAGCCGGTTATTATAGAAGGTTTATTCAAGATTTTTCCCGAATAGCTAAACCATTGACAGCGTTAACACAAAAAGGGAAGAAGTACGAATGGACCGTTGAGCAGGAGAGTGCATTTCAATTACTCAAGAAGAAGTTGACCACGGCACCTATTTTATCGTTACCTGAAGGGAACGATGATTTTGAGATATATTGTGACGCTTCGCGACAAGGTTTTGGTTGCGTCCTTATGCAACGAAAGAAAGTTATTGCATACGCATCTCGACAATTGAAGATTCACGAGCGGAATTATACGACGCATGATCTAGAATTGGGGGCATTAGTGTTTGCATTGAAGATATGGAGACACTATTTATATGGAGTTAAATGCACTGTGTTTACTGATCATAAAAGCCTTCAACATATTTTCGATCAGAAACAGCTGAACATGAGGCAACGTAGGTGGGTCGACCTGATAAACGACTATGATTGTGAGATTCGCTATCATCCCGGGAAAGCGAATGTAGTAGCCGACGCTCTAAGCAGAAAGGAATGGGAACCAATTCGAGTACGAGCAATGAACATAAAAATTCGCATGAATCTCAACTCACAAATCAAAGAGGCTCAACGAGAAGCTCTTACTAAAGAAAACATAGGAAATGAAATAATGAAGAAGTATGAGAAGCATCTCGTTATGCGGGAAGACGGAATTCGATATTTTGCAAACCGTATTTGGGTACCGAAGTTGGGTGGATTAAGGAAGTTGATATTGAATGAGGCACATAAGACAAGATACTCGATACATCCTGGAGTTGGAAAAATGTATCAAGATCTTAAGACGCATTATTGGTGGCCTAATTTAAAGACAGATGTTGCAACATATGTTGGGGAATGTTTAACTTGTTCCAACGTCAAAGCAGAACATCAGAAGCCGTCAGGGTTACTTCAACAACCAGAAATCCCAGAATGGAAATGGGATGGTATTACCATGGATTTC
The DNA here is from genome assembly GCF_046630445.1 of Rutidosis leptorrhynchoides. Lineage (NCBI taxonomy): Eukaryota > Viridiplantae > Streptophyta > Magnoliopsida > Asterales > Asteraceae > Rutidosis > Rutidosis leptorrhynchoides. The sequence continues at coordinate 382,099,042 of NC_092343.1, read as the reverse complement.
ATCACAAAGTTACCTAAGACTGCCTGGGGTTATGACACCATTTGGGTAATAGTTGATCGTCTCACCAAATCTGCACATTTCTTGCCTATAAAGGAAACGGATAGAATGGAGAAACTATTACGATTATACATAAAGGAAATTGTTTCAATGCATGGAATACCTATTTCCATTATATCCGATCGTGATAGTAGATTTACATCAAAGTTTTGGCAATCACTACAGGAGGCCCTGGGAACCCGTTTGGATATGAGCACCGCATACCATCCGCAAACTGACGGGCAGAGTGAAAGAAAAATTCAGACTCTTGAAGACATGCTCAGGGCATGTGTGATCGATTTTGGAAATGGATGGGATAAATATCTACCATTAGCAGAATTCTCGTATAATAATAGTTATCATGCGAGCATTAAAGCTGCACCATTCGAAGCACTGTATGGAAGGAAGTGTAGATCCCCTATCTGTTGGAATGAAGTAGGAGATCGACAATTAACTGGTCCCGAGATCATCCATGAAACTACTGAGAAGATAGTGCAAATCAAGGAGAGATTGAAAACAGCCCGTAGTCGCCAAAAGAGCTACGCCGATGTTCGAAGGAAACCATTAGAGTTTCAGATCGGTGACATGGTTATGCTAAAGGTGTCACCTTGGAAAGGTGTAATACGTTTTGGAAAAAGGGGTAAACTGAACCCAAGGTATGTAGGCCCGTTCAAGATCATCGAACGCATCGGACCGGTAGCTTATCGACTCGAGTTACCACAACAACTCACCGGGGTACATAATTCATTTCACGTCTCAAACCTCAAGAAATGTCTTGCAAAGGAAGATCTCACCATTCCTCTTGAAGAAATCCAAGTCGATGAGAAACTACAATTCATAGAAGAACCAGTCGAAATCATGGACCGTGAAGTTAAACGACTCAAGCAGAGCAACATACCAATCGTTAAGGTTCGTTGGAATGCTCGAAGGGGTCCCGAGTTTACTTGGGAACGAGAGGATCAGATGAAACAAAAGTATCCACATTTGTTTCCGGACAACGCAAAATAGGTACAACTTTAAAATTTCGGGACGAAATTTATTTAACGGGTAGGTACTGTAACGACCTGGATTTTTCCGATCGTTTTATACTTATGAGATTAATATTTACATAAAATAAACCTTACCAACATGATAAGCAATCCAAACTGTTGAGACTTATGTTTTTGAAAAGAGTTTCACACAACGTTTGACCGTCCAATTTGACCGATGATATCACGAACTATATAACACACGATAATTATACGATTATGTATATGTACATATCTATACATATTTAACATGATTTAAGGATGGTTTAACATTTCATTGTGAACTAACAACAATGAGTTATAAGTATACTTTGAGACCACTAACTTAAGTTATCAAAACGATAACTATATGTAACATTCTTTGACATATATACTTACAATATATAATGTGTTGGTGATCTATGTCACCAATATGATTTAAGTGTAATGCGATTAATTTGTAACCAAAATAATCTTGATAAGTGTGGAGTGCACACTTGTTTGAACTTATCTTGATTATGACGGGGGTTCGGGGGCAGCGCCCCCGATAAGCGGGGTCCAAGGGGTGGCTAACATTGCTTTATTAAAAATGTCTTAAAATTTTATTTTGGCCCGGTTTGACCCAAAAATAAAAGCCCAGTTTTGAGCCTCTTTTACAGTTATAAACCCGTCCATATTTGAATTCTCGTTCCGATTCCTCAAAATTTCTACAAGTATATCAAGGGTATATGTAACTGTATCATACATAGCTTCTATACGTATTTACTATTGGTATATACCAACAATAAACTTCAATGATCAGCCACTAGACATGATGTTACATGTGGGAACCAGCCATTTAACCTCATGTGTGACTTTTGTGCAAGAAAACAAACTAAATCTCCTATATATCCATCCCATAATCATGCTATTTTGCACACACACACATACAATTTCATTTCCAATTTTCTTTCGAGTTAATTCACTCCCTAATCTCTCTTCATTTACCTACTCAAGAACGTATCAATATAGTCATCCGATTTCAAGGAGATTACTTCCAATCTTTCAATCCCACTCCACCACTCTTTTGATTCCAAGATTTTTCTTACCTTTTCCAGTAGCTTTGTCCAAGTAACTTGAGGTAGAAACCTTATTCATAACCTTATTCGATTCATATTTATATAGCTATTTTATTTTGTGTTATAAAATTTTAACAACAAGAACATAGTTTGAGTGATTTCAAACTTGTTCGCAAACTAAATAGATCCTTCTAATTTGATTTTTAAAAACACTTCAAGACCTGTAATATATCATATTATGACAAAATCGGGTTAATCATATCTTGGCTAATTAACATAATATTTAATATATATTTACTTATGATTTTATTTTATATATTTCAGGACCACCCGTAAACAACACGAGAAGATTAATCATAAGACCTCATGATTGTACGCAACACGTAATTTGACAACACGGTACTTTATGTACGCAACACGTCATTTGACAACATGGTACCATGGGTCAAGATTAATTCTGATCAACACGAATACGATGGGGTCTTTATTTATTTTATTTAAGCAACTAATTGTGGACCACTAACATCGGACTGCTAACTACGGACTAAAAAAAATATTAAAAGTATTAAAAGTATATATATATATATATATATATATATATATATATATATATATATATATATATATATATATATGTAACGATTACTTGAAAAGAAAATATGTTGATATATTATATATATATGGTTAGGTTCGTGATATCTATCGGAGACCAAGTCGAGTTAAATACCTTCAAGACAAAAGTGAGTATATAGTCCCACTTTTAAACTCTAAATATTTCGGGATGAGAATACATGCATTTTATGATTTACGTTATGGACACAAGTGATTAAAAAATATATTCTACGTTGAGTTGTACCACTGGCATACTTCCCTGTAACTTGGTAACTACTATTTACATGAGGTATTGTAAACGCGAATCCTGTTGATAGATCTATCGGGCCTGACAACCCCAACCGGACTGGACGACCAGTATTCAACGGTTGCACAGTACTTCGTTTCGGTGACTACACTTGGTACGGTGTAGTAAGATTTCATAATAAAGGGAATATGCGACGTTGATTAAATGTTAAGTATGGTTATCAAGTGCTCAATAACTTAGAATATTTTTATTAAAACGTTTATATATGAAATCTTGTGGTCTATATTCATAACGCTTCCGGCTTTAAACCTATATCTCACCAACTTTATGTTGACGTTTTAAGCATGTTTATTCTCAGGTGATAACTAAAAGCTTCCGCTGCAACATGTTGAATTTAAGCAAGATCTTGAGTATGCATATTTGTGTCAAAAATAAAACTGCATATCGGAGGATTTGTAATGTAAAATATGTTGGAGGTCGTATTGTTATTATCACATGTAAAGTTTCTAAGTCTAAGATTATCGGTAAACGATAATCATTATTAAGTTGTCTAAACCTTGTATTTGTAATAAAAGCTATGGTTTGTATTGTAAAAACGAATGCTGTTTTTGAAAAATGTCGCATATAGAGGTCAATACCTCGTGATGAAATCATATGTTATTGTATTCGTCCTTATGGTTAAGGTCGGGTTATGACACTTTGTGCAAAATGGAGAAGATATTCCCGCCATTCTTCTTTACTGTGATGGTTCACTTGGTGATACACTTAGTCAAGGAGGTGAAACTTGGAGGTCCTGTAGCTTTTCATTGGATGTACCCAATTGAAAGGTAAATAATGAGTTTTTAAACATTTCTTACAATATTTTTATTTTTCTAAAATTGTGAATTGATTATTTTTTTCTAACTGTGTAGGGACCTTCTTACTCTTAAGTCGTATGTGAACAATCGAGCTCATCCTGAAGGTTCAATTGCTGAAGGTTACTTAGCTCAAGAAAGTTTGACATTTTGCTCTAGATATCTCAAAGGAGTTGAAACCATCTTTACTAGATCTGTTAGGAATGATGACGTTGATGATAATGAGCAAAATGAGCAAAATGAGCTTGAGGAATCCAACAATTTTTGTCCTGGCAGACCATTAGGACGTAAATCGTGTTCTCGATTATCAATTCGAAAAAGGTCTTCAAATTCAGCAATTGATGAGATCTCACTCGCTCAAGCACATCGTTATGTGCTTTTTAATGTTGATTCAGTTACACCTTTTCGAGAGTAAGATAAATCATGACTACAAATGTTTTGTATATTTACATATTAACTGTTTTCTTATAGGTCACCTATTAATTTAGAGATGATATATATATATGTAGGGAACATAAAGGGCTAATTAAGAGACAAACCCGATCTCGTCGGATACCTGAGTATGAAGTTGAGAAGATTCACTGCCAACAATTCAGTGAATGGTTTCAGAAAAGGGTAATTTTGATCCCATGCTATGTATGTATATATATATATATATATATATATATATATATATATATATATATATATATATATATATATATATATATATATATATATATATATATATATATATATATATATATATATGTGTGTGTGTGTGTGTGTATGTGTGTGTGTGTGTATGTGTGTGTGTGTGTGTGTGTCTGTGTCTGTGTCTGTGCGTAATAGCTATGTGAATATGATGTTAGTAATATTTATTACAGGTTGCACGTATGGAAGTGCAAGGAGATCAATCAGTCACCGAAGAGATAAAGTGGCTTGCGCGTGGCCCAGTTAAAACAGTGAAACGATATTCAGGTTATCTTGTAAAGGGTTACCGGTTTCACACGAAAAAAAGAGAGAAGTATCTAAAAACTCAGAATAGTGGTGTAGTTGTTACTGTGGAAGGTGCAAGTTATGCTAGTAGTCGGGATAGAAGGCCTGTCAATGGCACGGTAAACTACTATGGGAAATTGAATGACATTATCCAGTTAAACTACTCTGGACTTATACGAGTAATATTATTTAAATGTGATTGGGTCGATATTAATAGAGGCTGCAAGATAGTTGATGGTGTGAAATTGGTGAACTTTTCCTACAAAACACACACCGGCGCTAATATAACTGATGATCCATTTGTTTTGGCATCACAAGTTGACAAGGTGTTCTATGCCATAGATCCTAAGAATAAAGATTGGGAGGTTGTGAGACATGTAAAACTTAGAGATGTATTTGACATGGGAGCTGGTGATGATCAGGTTATAGGGTATCCAAATAATAGCACATCTGTTGTACCCAACTTGCATAGAATTGGGGATGATGGTGATGATGGGATGGACGTTACAGAAGAAATGGATCTTGATGTCAATAGTGATGACGAAAATGAAAATGACTAAATATTTGGTGATATTAGTTATTGATTATTTATTTCTAATATATAAGTAGTTAAGATGGATCCTAAGCTACCTCAAAGAAAATAATAATAGAGTAATCTTATAGTAATATGTTCTGTAGAATTTTATTGGACATTGTTTTCTAGTAGATTATTTGTTCCACATAGTTTAATTATTTATCTTATAGCACACTGTTTGCTAATGTGATATTTATAGTTTCTTTTGCAGCAACTATGCTAGGACTACAACTATTTTGTTTATATCATGTGCTTTAATTCAATATGTTGTGTATAAATTTTTTCACAGGATGGCGAAACGCAAGAGACTTTGTATTGTTTCTAGTGATGACCCTGTAGAAGAGCAGCACCTCAACGAAACTGAAGGACGTGAAAGTACTCAAACTCAAGCTGATGCGATAAATTCTGAAGGAGGGCATCATAGTAATCCAGAATCTTCTGTTCATGATGCGTCTAACAATGAGGAAAATGTTGAACAAGGTATGTAGTCCTACCACTTGCATTTTGCGTCTTTTGTTTGGCACTCCCAAAACTCGGAAATAAACACTGTCATATGTTAGCCTGCTCTCACATATTAGTAACATGCACAAATGTAATTAATGTGCTACACATTGATAACATGAGCAAATGTAATTAATTTGGCTACTGATTATTCTCGTTTGTAGATTAAAATTTTTAACGCATTATATATTCATAAGTATCAGTTACTCGGAAGAAGCCTAGAGGTCCTACTCAAAAGTTTGAGACATGGAACATGAAAAGTGGTCAAAAAATACGAGTAACATTTAACAAGGATGGGAAACCAGTAGGAGATGAAGGAAATGAACTCGTTCAATACCTTGGAACACTTGTGAGGATGGCTGAACATGTTAGCATTGAATATCCCGACTGGAGAAAGGTTCCCCCGCAAAATAAAGAGGACATGTATACCCTTGTTAAGGTATTTGAATTTTAACTTACTTCTCCGTGTTTCACTACTGACATATACATACATACATCTATATAAATTAAGGTAATTAATGTCACTCGTAGGCAAAATTTATAATTCATCCGGCTGAAACAAGTGGGATCAAGAAATGGATTATGCAAAACATGGGGAAAAAGTGGAGGACCTGGAAAGGTAATCTAAAAGCACGAGGATTTGATAAGAGTCTTGACATTGATCAAATTGTGAATGAAGCTACAAAGGATAATAGGGTGAACCCGGAACAAATTAAAAAACTTGCGACTAGTTGGTTTACTCCGGAACACCAGGTATTTTTTTTCGTCTTTTACTTGGTTTTAGACTTCTACATTATAGGTAAGGGTTCTATTACGGTGTTATACAATGATGGTAAATGTTTGTGCTATTGCAAATCCTTAATTAAGTTTATCTTTGCCATAACCTAAAATATTGGTGGTCTACGTTTGAACTTCTATCAGTTAATATGACACTGTTGGAGCAATTTTTAAATGTGACAAGATTTGACCGAGTTAATAGGAACGTGGAATATGATCTGTTAAACATGGGCCAAGTAAACAAGTGGTCCTAGAATATCGCTTTCTATTATTTTTATTGAAGTTTTAAATAGAAGTAGATTTCATGCTTTTTAGGTTAAGAGAGTAGTAATCGCAGTTTATATTCAGAGATATAAAATCAAATAATTGTCCTACTGTGTGTTCCTTTTTTACAATCGATACTTCAATGTTTTTGTATTTCGAACATTAGACACTCCTGTAAGAGAATCTGAAAGCGTATAAAACTGTTTGAAAGTTCAACATGTGTTTCAGATGTACTTTTTCTATAAGCATTTGTTAACTTTTCTTAAAAAATGTGTATGGTTCATAGAATATGTGCGAGGTAAGGAAAGGAAGTCGCTCAATGATGCACGAGCCTCATGTTACCGGGACTAAATCATTTGCCCGACTTGCTCACGAAGAGGTAAACTTGGATCTTATTATTAATTTTATTATTTTCTTGTTTAGTTATATGCTTTATGATGGATACGTCACAGTATTGATTCTTATTTATCAGGCCTTAAAAAATAATGGTAAATACCCAACACGAGGAGAAATTTACATTAAGAGTCATACTCGTAAAGATGGAACTATTGTGGATGATAAGGCTGCTGAAGTTGTGGTAAATATATATATATATATTTATACATATGCACATATAGTTACATTTTTTTCAAGTTAATATAATTATTAATTAATGTAGGCTTCACTGCAAGCTTTACCGAGGGACTCAACAAATGGACAAGAATCTGATTATTCCAATGATGACTACTCAAAAGTGAAAGGTCCGGAAAAAAGGGGGTATAATCGATGTGTAGGAAGGATGCCGGCAGTAAAAGAGAGTCGTTTTGCTTCATCTAGTAATTCATCTTCTACTGATTCAGATGATGTGCAATAACTAAAAACTGAGTTGGCTCATCAAAAGAATATCGTGAGCGTCTTGGTAAACCTCTTCCAAGAGCATATTCCAAATGAAAACTTATCTGGAGTACTTAGCACTTTGAACATACAGGTAAACTTATTCCTACTACGGGTGTTATTTCATATTTACCTAATGCAATACTATAGCTTTTCATAATCTTATTTTCAGATCCCTGATACATCTTCATCCAATCCAAGCAACTCTCCTCCACTTAACTAAACCTCAACACCTTCTTGAAGTCGCTATGAATCGTCTTGTTGCAAGTTAAACTCTATATTCTAGTTATGGTTTATGTGGTAGATTTGGTTTTTTTTACCTTGTTACACATATTGACTAGTTTAAGTTTGAGCTATTTATCTATTTTGAATTTTTGACAACATTGTTGCAATAACATCAAACTTTTCTTATATGCAAGTTCAAGGTTTATTATTATCGTAATAAATTTCTAATTGGTATATTTTTATTATAATATATTATATATTATATCATATAAATATTTAAATGTTTCAGTGGCAAAAAGTCTATTAATTACTTATAACAATATATGCCATTAAAACTATAGAAACTCCTAAATTAGACAAGTTTTATGGCACAAATAATTTATCACAAAATCATATTTGTTTATAGTGACACAAAATATAAGTGCCATTAATGACAGTTTACGACGGCAGAATTAAAAAGTGTCATTAGTTTATAATATGTATAATGGCACACCAAAAGATGCCACTAAGTCCACAAAATGTGTAATGGCACAATCAGAAAGCGCCACTACAGCTTCAGATATATACAGTGGCACACCAAAAAAATGCCACTAGAATCCGCAAACGTGTAATGGCAAAACCAGAAAGTGCCGCTAAAGTCTCAAGTGTAATGTGTGGCACAATCAAAAAGTGCCATTAATGTCCTGATTGTAATGTGTGGCACAATCAAAAAGTGCCACTAAAGGTCTTTAGTGGTAGCACTTGTAGTGGCACTTTTTTGTGTGCTACACATTCCCGAAACATCTTTTTGTGGCACTTTTCAAGCATTTTGTGGCACATTTTGTATGCCACTGAATGTAATTTTATTTGTAGTGAATATTATCTTGAATGTTATTTTTGTCGATCGTTTTCCCGCCAAAATAATAACATTCATCACGAAGTGTCTTTTCTAAATGTTCATATTTTCATCCAATCTATAATGTTCGTGAACAAAGTTTTTTCAAAAAACAAAAAAAAAAAAAAAATTTGCTTCCCCCCGCTTCCCCCCGATTGGTTACTTCCCCATTGATCCTGCCTCTCTCTCTCTCTCTATATATATATATATATATATATATATATATATATATATATATATATATATATATATATATAATGGGGAAGTAACCAAGCGGGAGGAAGCAAATTTTTTATTTTTTTTGTTTTTTTCGAAAAAAAATTTCAGGCATCAAGATCACACGAAAATATGAACATTTGAAAAAGACACTTCGTGATGAATGTTATTATTTAGGCGGGAAAACTATCGACAAAAATTACATTCAAGATAATATTAATCATGAAGAATGTTAATCTTCGAACGTTTTTTTTTTCATGTTTTGTGAAGTACATTTTGTCAAAATTTAGTCCGATTTAGAGTTTAGGGTTTAGGGTTTAGTGTTCCAAAACCCTAAACTCTGAACCGTTCGTGTTAAAAACTCAATCTAAATCCTAAATCCAAACCCTAAATCTAAACCTTAAACCTTAAATTTCTAAACTGTAACGACCCTGGAATTTCCAATGTTATTTTATTAATAATTATTATTATTAATACGTGTGATAAAACGAATGTATGTTATTACATTTACATGTTGCCATGACTTAACGTACTTGACCTTAATTGCCCGAAACGTCTTTGTGACACCCGGAACTTTCACGAATAATATTTTAAGATATTATTTGCATTCATGATTAGTTTTATTAATCATTTTAATTAACTAAGGTTATTAGTTAGTTACTTGGGCTTTTAATCGGATTAACTTGTTAATTACATACATACTTGGGCTTTTAAGTGAACTTGGGCTTTATTAGTGTAATGGACTCTTGATGTTGGGCTTCTAAGCCCACCCTACATTATTAATGAACTTGGTTAGTCCACTAAGATCATGTAAGTGTCACCTTAAATTGTAACTAGTTAGTTTCATACAATAGGAATCTAGTTTGCATGTGTTCCCCATGTAACTCCACCCATTAACCACCTTTATGAACTTTACATGCTAATAACCATTAAACTTAGCCACCCCCCTTTTTTTGCTGCAGAACCATGACCCTTCAAAGGGTTAGAGGGGATTCAAAATCTTTTTACATTACTTGTTCACTTGCTTATCTCATTCAAACACAAACACACACAAACTTGCAACTTTCTTTCTCACTTTTTCTCTCTAAGTTCTTGTAAGTAAACTTGAAGTTTCTTCCTTTCTTTCCTTCTTGTAAAACCGATTTCTAGCACTCTTCATCATCATCATTCTTTGTTGTTTAAATCTTTTGTTACTTATGTTGATTACTAGTAGTTGTTTATTTACTTACTTACTTGTTTTTCAAGAATCAAACTACCTAGTTTATTCTTCATTTTTATCTTGTTATAACAAGAACAACAAGAACATAATCTATCTAGTTATGTTCTACCTTATTTGCTTCAAAAGATTATAAAGTTCATGGTTGAAAGACATACTTGAAGTTCATGAAGTAAACTTTAAAGTTTACTTTCTAAAGATCAAACTTTGGTTTGAATCTTTAAAGTATGAACAACCATGAATAATTTACTTGTTTACTTAGTTTACTACTTCATTCTTGCACTTTAATTTCATGATTTATGTTCTTGTTGGTCAGATGTTACAAGTTAACTTTGATCTCATTAATCTTGAACTTAAGGTTAACTTTAAAGTTCAAGAACATATAAAGGAAACTTTTTAATTATAACTTTGTATACTTATGCTTTTCTAGACTTTTGAGTCTTGGATCTTCAAGATCTAACTAAGAACTATGTTCTACATTTTAAGATCTTGATTTCATAAGTTCATTTTCAAGTTTGTAACTTATTATTAGTCTTATAGTTCATGTAAGTGTCAAACCTAAGACTTTGATGTAACTTTGGTTCATCAAACTACATGCAACTCTTAAGTGAGTTGTGCTTCATGTCTTAGACTTGCACTAGGGTTATGATGGTCAAGACTTGGTTAAGATGATGTAGATACATCAATGAGTTGTACACTTGAAGCTATATGCATCAAGGATGAGAACCATGATGAACATCAAGCACCAAGACCACCGAAACCCTTTTAAACCTACTGTTTCTGTCCAAAAGCTACTGATCTGATGTTTCTGTAATAGACCAGTAGACCTGGGCTGTTCTAACCTTGATTTTTAGATAGAAATTTTCGAGTAGATAACTTTTCATATAGGACTCGTCTTAATCCGAGTTACGGTTTAGGATTTATGGCCCTCCGATCGTCACTATGTCCTTTAACGTTGTGCAGAAATTTCTGACCTACTCGCGTTTTCCCGTCAAAATAAAAACATTTGTCACAAAGTGTATTTTTTAAATGTTCATATATTCATCCAGTCTATAATGTTCGTGAACAAAGTTTTTTTTAAAAATGAATTTTTTTTTCTTTCCCCGGTTCCCCTAATTGGTTACTTCCCCATTGATCCTACCACTATATATATATATATATATATATATATATATATATATATATATATATATATATATATATATATATATATATATATATATATATATATATATATATATATATATATATATATGGGAGAGATTCAGCGCTAAGTGGGATAAGAGGATAAGTGATTTTGTGATTTTTATATCTTTTTTTCTACATCTTCGATTTAAAAAAACAAAATCACTGGTGTCTATTTTCATTGTGTAGATTCAGATTTTTTTTTTTTTAACTGGATGGTTAAGATGCATCTGATGCATGTTATCCGCTGTTTGATGCATGTTAACTGCTTTTCATGCATCAGATGCATCTTAACAAAAAACAAAGAAAAATTGACTTTTGATTAAAAAAAACAGTGTTTAGGGTTTATTAATTAGGGTTTAGAAATTAGGGTTTAGGGTTTAGAAATTAGGGTTTTAGATCGAGTTTTAAATACGAACGGTTTAGAGTTTAGGGTGTAGGGGTTATAGTTTAGGATTTAGGGTTGAGGGTTTACGGAGTAAACCAGAAAACCCTAAACCCTAAACTCTAAATCGGGCTAAATTCTAAAATAAAAAACTCAAAAAAATCTCAAAACACGTTAACATACATCACATGCATTTTAAGCTCCTGTTGAAAAAGAAAACAAAAAATTTATGAATCTATACAATGTCAGTAGATCACGAGAATTTTTTTTTTTTTTAAATTGGAGCTCTAATGTAAAAGATATAAAAATCTCATTTTACTTTGATTTCTCCCATATATATATATATATATATATATATATATATATATATATATATATATATATATATATATATATATATATATATATATATATATATATGGGAGAAATCAAAGTAAAATGAGATTTGTATATCTTTTACATTAAAGCTCCAATTTAAAAAAAAAAAATTTCTCGTGATCTACTGACATTTTGAGTGTGTTTGTGTGAGGAAGGTATCCATTGAATCTTGGGTTAAAGTCAAAAATAGGCTACAAACTTACACAAATGTACCAATGTCGCCCACAAACTCATTTTCGTCCTACTGTCGCCTACAAACTTATAAAAAATGTGCTAATATAAACAAAATACCTTTTTTAACCGTCAACCAAAATGGTTGATACGTGGCTAATGGCTTCTAAGTAGTCATGACACGTCGGTGATACATCAAAACAGAACTGGAAGTATATGGGCGACATCAGAACAGAACTGAAAGTATATGGGCGACATCGGAACACAACTGAAAGTATATGGGCGACATCGGGACATATAAAATGAATAAAAAAAGTTAAATAATTAACTTTACCGGTTCAGCAGGTAACCGGTAACAAAATGTTAACATCATCACATTTTTTATAAGTTTGTAGGCGACAGTAGAACGGAAATGAGTTTGTGAGCGACATTGGTACATTTGTGTAAGTTCGTAGCCTATTTTTGACTTTAATAATCTTTTTAATTTTGTTTAAAGTCTAGGTATTGGCCTAGTGGCTTAGGCACAGATTAATCATATGACTATTCATAATCTTTGATTATTATCGTTAATACATTTGCATCTATTAAATAAAATTTCACATTTCTATTACATAATCACTAATATTGTTGCAATTACTTTTTATACAAGTAGTTTGCTATAACTATTAGAAATACAACAGCCACTCCATTCCATTCCATTCCATTCCATAACTCGATTCCTATCAAATTCCTTCAAATCTCCATAACAAGACTTGGAATGCATCCAAATCCAAATAAGTATTAAAAAAAAAAACATAATTAATCTTTGTTGCTCCTTTATCTGAATTTGTAAAAACACGTTTCCAACTTTAACTCTTTCCAAAATAGATCCACATAAATATGAAATATGGTTTTCCTTCAAAACTATAGAAAACACACATTATATGATTTCTTGACGTCAGACTAACTTCAAATTCTTCAAACAAATTATGAACATTTTTTTTCTCAACACAACCATCTCGCAAAAACAACAAAGAATAAATATAGCTTGGGTAATAGAAAGGATTAACGAGTCTAAAAAAATCAATAATGTCAAATCTTTCAATGGTTTTATCTCACAACTTTTACCATAAGTTTTAAACCCAAATATCATATTTTGTCAGCTATATGTTAATAGCTCACAGAAACCACAAATCAAACTGAAATTGTTGATTAAAATGAAGTGAAAGCATACAAAAGCAGTATATAAAAAAAATTCTGAAAACATCAACAAAATATTCCAAATACAAAACAACTTGTAATTAACTTTACCATCACTAGTTCTTTAAAACGGGCATTCGTATTCTGATCACCTCGAATTCACTTCACTTCATGAAACATTATAACCCAAGAGATGAAGATAAGATAACCTATATGAATATATTAATGGTAAACGGCAAAAAAAAACATAAGGACCCATCCAGAAAACCTGAACCTGCAAAACTAGTAAATTATGTAAGATCTCAATTTTTTTTTTTAAAAAGAAAAGCCCTGTGTGTATCATAACACATGTTATAACCTATTCCCTGGAGGTGGTAACGCTCGTCCATTTACCGTTTAAAATTTTATTAAAGATGGCAATTCAGTCATTTAGGCACAGCTAGTGATTCTTTCTCGGTCTTCCCCTATAATCTTTATTCAATTTTTAAAAGGGTATAACTGGAAGAAAAGTAGAAAATAGATTTGACCAGTCAACCTGTACCCTGTACTCCTGCACAGTTGAAAACCGACCGTAAGCCATATCTTCTAAGTGGGTACTATTTTTTCAAAACTTAATTCATATTCTTCATCTATTTAGACTCGTTCACATACACATATAACCAAAAAAACAGGTAAAGCAAACAAACCTAATAGCTTCCAATCTGATCAGTAATCGTAACCTTCGTCTCCTTGTTCCGGCTTCAGCTGATCACGATCTCGATCTCCATTACGTAAATCACCATTGACATTATCACTATTCTCATTACTAGTGACGGTTTCATGGCCCGATTTAGCTTGTTCTTTATCTCTGTTAAAAGTGTGGATGTTATATAAAAGTCAACTCACTTGTTAATCTTCTTCAAATGCATGAAGTTGCAATAACCACCTCGATTGCATACGTTTTCTTCATACTCCCTACATGTAGCTTCACGAAAATCGGTCACTGAAGAAAAGTCAACGATAATTGGACGGCCTGAAGAAAAAAGTATATTTCATGTTAAACAAATCATATTCAAGTGTATCACTCATTCTTTATATGTAAAGATAAGCTTTATGTTACAAATATTTATAAAGAAAACAAGCATAACATCAGTGATCTCAGGTCACTAATTCAGTGTGTAAAAAGATGAATAATACAATTATCCATCACCATAAAAAGTTAATGATCAGCAAATACTGAAACGACATAAATCATAAGTATATTCTTAAGTTAACAGAAGGTCATACGAATACTAGTGTCAAATAAGTATGCATAGATGTCAACACATTGATTTGTTATGAGTCAATCGTAATCCACCCCTATCTTCGAACTTATATAACTGCTTTGAACTTTTATAAACCTAGACAATACTAGAATCATATACTAACACTACAAACAAGAAAGAACATGTTTGTACCAGCATAATACCTCCCGCTCAGATTCTGAAGAGCGACAGCAGCATGTTCTTCTTCCCTAAACTGTGCATATACATTTCCCACCTATACACATAACAAGATAATTTCATCTTAGAATGGGTTTTTTAAACAGAAAATAGTCAATTCAAGTTTAGTTACAAACAGACCAGCCAAATTATCACATATGTTTAAGCTTTCAATCTCGCCATACTTCCCCAGCTCTTCAAACAGATCTTCATAAAAGTCCTGCATAATCAACATAATTCTTAAACTTGGCTAGAATCATTGAAATTCAACAGCGAAAGTATATACTGTATTCAACTGTTTCAGACCTTGCATAAGAAAGATCGAATTCAGCGCATAACAAAAAGCCATAAGCGAACTCAAATTGTGGCCTATACCACAATAGAATTGTCAAAACAACATCTAATATAGCAGTTAAAAGCTTCATAATCCAATTTCTGTTAGTACAACACATTTATATACTAATTCCTGAAGAATCAAGCATCTATCCTCACACAGATTCATGATATAACTGCAAACCACACCTATACAGACCTAGGGTTTTAAAATTGTACATCTATCATCATAATATCTCACTGTAATAAACTAAATATTAAATTTACCAAACACAAAAGAAGACGTATCAAATTCATACTAATTTGAAGACAACAATAATAAAATTCTGCGTATACTTGTACGATTAAGAATTAAAATGATAACGAACCTTAAAGTGATCCTGGATTTTGCTAGGATCGAGAGGTTGGCCCTGGGGATCAACACCAGGAGTGATGCTATCAGGACGCTGATGCTAGGTTTTATGTGAAGCCTTGAGCATCGATCTCCATGGCGACAAGCTCCGATCTTAAAGTAAAAAAGGACAGTTCACTCGATCTTATTCAGTACCGAAAATGGACGCCAAGTGCTCCGCCATTGTTACGTTGTAGCAGCGGCTAGGATTAGGGTTCCAGTGATTTTGGGGGAGAGTGTGAGTTTATTTTATCAAAATCAATTATCCTTTTTGATTTAGCTGACGCTTACCAACGTAACTTCCTTATCATCCTAGCAAGGCCAATGTTGTAGATTACTCTCTACGTGTAGAGCACTGAACATCACCATCCATTCGAATCTCAACAGCCAAATCTGAGTAGCTCAAGATGAGGCTCTCAAGGAGGAGAATATATTTCATGAACATTTGAACATTCTTGTCTCTCGATTCGAGGTTAAAGAGTCTGGACTCCAATGTTATGTCAGAAGAATTTGGGTACCTCTTTATGGAGATCTACGAAACCTTATACTTAATGAAGCGCACAAATCGAGATATTCGATTCATTCCGGAGCGGGTAAAATGTACCACGATCTTAAAGAACAGTATTGGTGGCCGAATCTTAAGAAAGACGTTGCAACTTATGTTGGTAAGTGTTTGACTTGTTCGAAAGTTAAAGCCGAGCATCAGAGGCCCTCTAGGTTACTTCAGCAACCGAAAATCCCGCAATGGAAGTGGGAAAGAATAACAATGGATTTCATCACCAAGCTACCAAAGACGGTGGGCGAATACGATACCATCTGGGTTATTGTTAACCGCCTTACCAAATCTGCGCACTTTCTAGCTATGAAGGAAACTGATACGATGGAGAGACTTGCTCACTTATACATCAAAGAGGTTGTATCTCGTCATGGTGTACCTTTATCGATCATCTCAGATCGCGATCCCCGTTTTGCTTCCAGATTTTGGCGTTCCTTACAAGAAGCCATGAGAACCCGTCTCGACATGAGTACTGCTTATCACCCACAGACCGACGGGCAAAGTGAACGAACGATTCAGACATTGAAAGACATGTTGCGTGCATGTGTCATTGATTTCGGAAAGGCCTGAGAAAGGCATTTGCCGTTAGCCGAATTCTCGTACAACAACAGTTATCACTCGAGTATTAATGCCGCACCTTTTGAAGCGTTGTATGACCGCAAGTGCCGATCTCCTATTTGTTGGGCTGACGTAGGCGAAAAGCAAATCACCGGACCCGAGGTAGTCCACGAAACAACAGAGAAGATTGCCCAGATTCAAGCTAGACTTAAGACGGCCCGTGATCGTCAAAAGAGTTATGCTGACCGTAAACGTAAAGACTTTGAATTCAACGTGGGCGACCGTGTAATATTGAAGGTTGCACCTTGGAAATGTGTGATTCGTTTTAGAAAACGTGGAAAGTTGAACCCACGATACATTGGTCCTTTTGAAATCTTGGAACGTGTTGGACCCGTTGCTTACCGTTTGGATCTACCAGCACAATTGAGCTCAGTTCATCCTACCTTCCACGTGTCAAACTTGAAGAAGTGTCTTGCTGCACCTGAACTTATCATACCACCTGAGGAACTTACAATTGATGACAAACTCCAGTTTGTGGAAGAACCTGTTGAAATTATGGACCGTGAGGTCAAAACTTTGAAACGCAACAAGATTCCGATCTCTCGAGTACGATGGAATGCCAAATGAGGACCTGAGTTTACTTGGGAACGAGAGGATCAAATGATGCAGAAGTATCCTCAGCTTTTTCCGACTCCTCCATCTACCTCAGCTTAAAATTTCGGGACAAAATTTTCTTTAACAGGTGGGTAATGTTGTAGTGACCCGAACTTTTCCATGTTTATATATATTAAATGAAATTGTTATCTACATGATTAAATCTTTCCAACATGTTAAGCAATCAAACTTGTTAAGACTTGATTAAATGAAATAAATTTCATATAGACAATTGATCACCCAAGTTGACCGGCGATTCACGAACGTTACAAAATTGTAAAAACTACATGTTGTGGTATATATATAGACATATATATATGGTTGATATAAGATTATGATGAGTAAGTATCTCACTAAGTATATTAACAATGTGTGATATACATAAGAAATGAGATTACTAAGTTAAGAAACTCGAAATGATATATATAACGATTATCGTTACGATAACGTCTACTAAATACATATGTATCATATTAAGATATTGATTCACTATATTTAGCATGATAAAATGATATTTAAATATATCATTAAGTGTGTTAACAATGAACTACATATGTAAAAACAAGACTACTAACTCAAGAATTACGAAACGAGACTTATATGTAACGATTATCGTTGTAACGATATTTAAATGTATATATATCATATTAGGATATATTAATATATCATAATATCATGATAATATAATAATTTAACATCTCATTAGATATAATAAACATTGGGTTAACAACATTTAACAAGATCGTTAACTTAAAGGTTTCAAATCAACATTTACATGTAACGACTAACGATGACTTAACGACTCAGTTAAAATGTATATTGTAACATCCCGTGTTTTTCCGTTAAAATTTAATTTTAACACCGTCTTCTTTTTTTTTTTTTATAATATCTTTCGTTATTTAAATTCGTAGTTTCCGTTGACTAACGTTCATAATATTTCCGCTATTCAATTTTAACACCACTCGTTTACTCTAGCGTTTTAAAATATCTCGTTTGGTTAAATTACGCACCCGGCTTAAAATTGAGGGACCATTTTTACCAAATGGCCAAACTACTCACTAGTAGTTGACTAAGTCAACTACTTCTCCACCATCCTCCACATTTAATTTCTTTTTCTTTCTTCTTTTCTCTCAACCAAAAACTCCCATCCTAAATTATTCATCATCTTCAATCATCATCCAAATTCAAGCAAGGAATCAAACATCAAAACAAATTGTACTTTTGGAATCCTCGTTTCATCCTCTTCGATTTGATACTAGTCTCATGGCATGGGGTAAGAATTTCTCATGAAACCCTAACTTGTTAAATTCGTTTTTAGACTTGTCAAGTGGTTAATTAGTGTCTATGGCTCGTAGGGATGTCGTGTATGTAATTTGTATGCTCGTTCTTCGTGTTTTGAAAATATGACATGAACACCCAAATGGGTCTAGCTTAATCTTGAGTTTTGGTTGCTCAAATGATGTTATAAGATAAAGGGTATGTGTTAAAGGTGTTAGTTACTTCATTAGCTTCGTTTTGATATGTTGGATGATGAAAAACTAGCTCAATAACATGAAATGTGTTTTTGGTGAATCGATTATCGTTTTGGTAGGAACTTGATGCGGTTGAATGCTAGTTGAGACACTTGTTTGAATGTATGCTAGTTAACTAGTTAAATTGTATGCGTAAATAGCTTCGAAATGGTGTGATGTATGCTAGCGTTTGATTAGTGAATCATAAGTCTCATTTGTGTCGAAATTGATTTTTGAAACGATAATGTGGCTAGTGATTTTGACGTAGTAAATGTTTATTGAAACTTGGAATATGCGTCTAGTTGCAATGTATGCGTTATTATCTTCAAAACGGCATATCATTTGTATGTTAAAAGTTCCCGAATCATAAAATGCGTTTCTTTGATTTTTGGTTGAAAATGATGAACTTTGATGATGTTTTCGATTTGGAAATTGTCGGTTATGATCTATGAAAAGTGTTTAGTTGTATTCCTTGTTAAAATACCTTTCCAACGATATAAGATACATGTTTAGGAGATTTGCGGTTTGTGAGTTAGGAATTTTTGAAGTTGGATTCGTGCATAAGTTGAAAACTGCAGAAAATAGCTGAACAGCATGGTGCGCGGCGCGCACCTCACCCCGCGCAGCGCGCAAATGGGTCTGGCCAGATTCTGCTCATTATGTCCCTTTTCACGTGAAATGTTTGACTAGCTATCGACCTCCGATTCACATGAAACTTGTTCTAATATACTTGTATATGAATAATTAGCATAGAAAAATAGTCCGGGACCCGACCCGAACATGTTGACTTTTTCGTTGACTTTGACCAAGTTTGACTTTTAGTCAAACTTAACCAAACTTTTATGCAATCGTTCTAACATGCTTTTATACTTGATTCTCGCATGAAACTTGGCAACGTGATTCACATGCTATATTTAATCGAGTCGTAACGAGCCATAGGACTAATTGAACACATTTCGCCCGACCTTGTGTCGTAACCGGTTAATTGATACAACTTACTTGTTTAGGTCAAGGCTAAGCAACTTTCATGCACACGTTTACTTTGTGAAGTACTTTTATACTCGTCCACTCGAGGTGAGATCATAGTCCCACTTTTTACTCTTTTGAACTTACTTTTGGGATGAGAAAACATAAACGATTCTTTTGAACTAAGTGAACACAAGAACGGGAAAACAAACATTCTACATACGAGTTTAGAACAAAATCCTCAATTCAATTATCATTAGTTACATTTGCAGGGTGTAATGTAGGCGTGAACTTATGTTGTATGGCCATATGGGTTTGACAACCCTCATCTTTGACGGTTCGCTACCGTCTACGGATGAAATATATTTTCGGGAAACAGTGTTGTTCTAGCACTAATTTATGGGGTATTCAACGGACGGAATGTTAAGCTTTGATAATTGGGTGCTCGTGAATATTAACTTTTAGAATGTACTATTATTTCAACTTTGCAAATCTTGTGGTTCGACTTACTTTACTTTTACTCACTTACTTAAACCTATGATTTCACCAACGTTTTTGCGTTGACAGATTCTTCTATGTTTTCTCAGGTTTATACATGGCTATTTGTTACACGCTTCCGCACTCTTTGATTACTTGATTGGAGTCAACCATGCATGCATACGCTAGGGATAGCACTTTTGGATTCAAACTTTTGTCTACATACTTACGCTATTTATAGCAACTGTGATTTTTTAAACTAATTATGTCGCGAGTTCTTTCATTTATATTTTATAACTTTTGTAAACTTAGACTTGTTGTCGAACGGTTGTAAACTTACTTTGCAAGTCTTGTACTTTTCAATGAATGCGACATAATTTTGGTCAAACGAGTCTCATATAGGGACTACGACCACGTAACGGGACCTCAGTTAGCGGCGCCGTCAATGACGATTTTGGTCGGGTCGTTACAAGTGGTATCAGAGCGTTGGTTGTAGGGAACTAGGACGTGCATTAGTGTGTCTAACAGAGTCGTTAGGACGCATTAGTGAGTCTAGACTACAACCAGATAGTTAGCATTTGCATTCTGACATACATTTGCTATAGATAGCACTTACTTGACTACTTGTGCATTATACTTGAATCATTCTTAGGCAAACTTTTTAATGGTACCCAACCTTCATCATACAAACTCGTATTCCGCCACTTTTTGGTAACACACGTAAATTCATGATTCATACACGTATGGATGACGACGACTTCATTAGTCACACTTGTTCGGGAACTCTGTCTCCCGGATTGTTATTTGCCACCGTTTCAACTTACTATCGGTTTCCCACTGGTGTTTCTTACTATCTACTTTTTGGTGTTACTACCATCACTACTCTAGGTGAGTATCGTCATCAACATTTATCACTACGGTTGCGTGCTACTCGTTACTCTTTTCATACCTGAATACCTTATTGTCTGACTCGAACCACATTGACGTGAACAATCATTTATACACTTCCCTCGGAGAACGCTTCTTTATAGTTGCACTAATTCTTTCGATTCAATACGAGTCACGTTAGAGACGTCGTTACACTTTGTTTATTTTAAACTTCACGATTACACGAACTTGAATCTATAGAGTGATGTGGGAATGGAGGTATGAGTTAGCGTAATATAACGACACTCGATCAACGTGGTTATATTACGGTAAGACATACCAAAGTTCTAGTGACACGTGATGGAGGTTAGACTCGATCAACCTAAACACCACCATGTGCCATGTACATGACTTCATCCTTTCATGTTTGGACATCTGAAAACTCCGAGAATATTGATAACAACCATACCGGGGACACACCTTCGACTTTTGTCAAACTGTATTTATGCTTCCGAATGAATTACCGATTCCTCTCGGCTTCAACCGTATGTTACACGTGTATACTAGCTCGTCCTCGCACAGTCTTATTGACTAATTACAATTTACTCGTTATGCTCGCACTGAGGCGGAAACTTCTCTCTCACCACACTCGTACTTCCGGTTCAGGAAATCTTTATTCTAAACTCTCAATGGAGGGAGGGACTCTCCACGTTATACTAGTATTCACCTCGAGGGTGAATAGTTCCGACGAACGTTTTTCTTTCAGAAACCGAGGAGAACTTGCCCCGACGAATGTTTTTGGAAACCGATGAATCTTCCGCGACGCGAATGTCTTGAGAAACTTTTCCTAGCTAACGTTTTCCATTCCTAGCAAACTTGTTTGATATGCCTTAAGGAAATGTACCTCATTTCGGATCGAGATCCTCGTTTCATTTCTAGACTTACAAAAAGCCTCGGGACCCCGTTTAGACATGAGTACCGCGTACCATCCAAAACCCTACGGACCGAACAAACATACGATTCAAACCTTGGAAACCGTAATACGAATTTGTGTTACCAACTTCAAACCACTTGAGAAAAGTCTTGCCTTTAACCAGAATCTCTTACCACGATAGTTATCATTCGATTCTTAACGTCACACCTTTTGAAACCACATGTGACCGGAAACGTCATTCTCTTTTGTCGAACAAAGTAAACGATGATCAATTCACCGGGGCCGAGTTTATTCATGAGCAACTGAGAAAATTTATTCATATTCAAGAAAGACCCAACACGACTCGTAGTCGCCCAGAGAGCTTGCCAATGTTACACGTAAACCTTTGGAATTCCATGGGAAACTGCGTCACGTTAAAAGTCGCACTTTGAGGAGGTGTAATCCGTTTCGGGAAACATAGAAAGCTAAATCCGTGAAATTTTAATCCTTTTGAAATCTTGGGGCGTTTTAGACCCGTTGCTAGCCATTTAGATTTTCCGGCTCATTTCGAGTCTCCGTTTATCCTACATTCGATGTATCAACTTAAAGACATGTTTTGCGAAACAAGAACTTGTCATTCCTTTTCGATAAGCTTACTATCGACGATAAACTTCATTCCTAGGAGGACCGGTTGAAACCATGAATTGTGAACCCAAACTTTAAGGCGACGTTAAACCCCGACCTTCAGGTTCGTTGAAATACCCAAGGACGTACCTTCCCTCACTCGTAGAATCGGCAACACAAGACCTCGATGAAGATTCAACAACTACTACTTCCAACTAAATTTCGGGACGAAATTTCTTTTGAGGTGTGGATAATGTAACATCCCGTGTTTTTCCGTTAAAATTTAATTTTAACACCGTCTTCTTTTTTTTTTATAATATCTTTCGTTATTTAAATTCGTAGTTTCCGTTGACTAACGTTCATAATATTTCCGCTATTCAATTTTAACACCACTCGTTTACTCTAGCGTTTTAAAATATCTCGTTTGGTTAAATTACGCACCCGGCTTAAAATTGAGGGACCATTTTTACCAAATGGCCAAACTACTCACTAGTAGTTGACTAAGTCAACTACTTCTCCACCATCCTCCACATTTAATTTCTTTTTCTTTCTTCTTTTCTCTCAACCAAAAACTCCCATCCTAAATTATTCATCATCTTCAATCATCATCCAAATTCAAGCAAGGAATCAAACATCAAAACAAATTGTACTTTTGGAATCCTCGTTTCATCCTCTTCGATTTGATACTAGTCTCATGGCATGGGGTAAGAATTTCTCATGAAACCCTAACTTGTTAAATTCGTTTTTAGACTTGTCAAGTGGTTAATTAGTGTCTATGGCTCGTAGGGATGTCGTGTATGTAATTTGTATGCTCGTTCTTCGTGTTTTGAAAATATGACATGAACACCCAAATGGGTCTAGCTTAATCTTGAGTTTTGGTTGCTCAAATGATGTTATAAGATAAAGGGTATGTGTTAAAGGTGTTAGTTACTTCATTAGCTTCGTTTTGATATGTTGGATGATGAAAAACTAGCTCAATAACATGAAATGTGTTTTTGGTGAATCGATTATCGTTTTGGTAGGAACTTGATGCGGTTGAATGCTAGTTGAGACACTTGTTTGAATGTATGCTAGTTAACTAGTTAAATTGTATGCGTAAATAGCTTCGAAATGGTGTGATGTATGCTAGCGTTTGATTAGTGAATCATAAGTCTCATTTGTGTCGAAATTGATTTTTGAAACGATAATGTGGCTAGTGATTTTGACGTAGTAAATGTTTATTGAAACTTGGAATATGCGTCTAGTTGCAATGTATGCGTTATTATCTTCAAAACGGCATATCATTTGTATGTTAAAAGTTCCCGAATCATAAAATGCGTTTCTTTGATTTTTGGTTGAAAATGATGAACTTTGATGATGTTTTCGATTTGGAAATTGTCGGTTATGATCTATGAAAAGTGTTTAGTTGTATTCCTTGTTAAAATACCTTTCCAACGATATAAGATACATGTTTAGGAGATTTGCGGTTTGTGAGTTAGGAATTTTTGAAGTTGGATTCGTGCATAAGTTGAAAACTGCAGAAAATAGCTGAACAGCATGGTGCGCGGCGCGCACCTCACCCCGCGCAGCGCACAAATGGGTCTGGCCAGATTCTGCTCATTATGTCCCTTTTCACGTGAAATGTTTGACTAGCTATCGACCTCCGATTCACATGAAACTTGTTCTAATATACTTGTATATGAATAATTAGCATAGAAAAATAGTCCGGGACCCGACCCGAACATGTTGACTTTTTCGTTGACTTTGACCAAGTTTGACTTTTAGTCAAACTTAACCAAACTTTTATGCAATCGTTCTAACATGCTTTTATACTTGATTCTCGCATGAAACTTGGCAACGTGATTCACATGCTATATTTAATCGAGTCGTAACGAGCCATAGGACTAATTGAACACATTTCGCCCGACCTTGTGTCGTAACCGGTTAATTGATACAACTTACTTGTTTAGGTCAAGGCTAAGCAACTTTCATGCACACGTTTACTTTGTGAAGTACTTTTATACTCGTCCACTCGAGGTGAGATCATAGTCCCACTTTTTACTCTTTTGAACTTACTTTTGGGATGAGAAAACATAAACGATTCTTTTGAACTAAGTGAACACAAGAACGGGAAAACAAACATTCTACATACGAGTTTAGAACAAAATCCTCAATTCAATTATCATTAGTTACATTTGCAGGGTGTAATGTAGGCGTGAACTTATGTTGTATGGCCATATGGGTTTGACAACCCTCATCTTTGACGGTTCGCTACCGTCTACGGATGAAATATATTTTCGGGAAACAGTGTTGTTCTAGCACTAATTTATGGGGTATTCAACGGACGGAATGTTAAGCTTTGATAATTGGGTGCTCGTGAATATTAACTTTTAGAATGTACTATTATTTCAACTTTGCAAATCTTGTGGTTCGACTTACTTTACTTTTACTCACTTACTTAAACCTATGATTTCACCAACGTTTTTGCGTTGACAGATTCTTCTATGTTTTCTCAGGTTTATACATGGCTATTTGTTACACGCTTCCGCACTCTTTGATTACTTGATTGGAGTCAACCATGCATGCATACGCTAGGGATAGCACTTTTGGATTCAAACTTTTGTCTACATACTTACGCTATTTATAGCAACTGTGATTTTTTAAACTAATTATGTCGCGAGTTCTTTCATTTATATTTTATAACTTTTGTAAACTTAGACTTGTTGTCGAACGGTTGTAAACTTACTTTGCAAGTCTTGTACTTTTCAATGAATGCGACATAATTTTGGTCAAACGAGTCTCATATAGGGACTACGACCACGTAACGGGACCTCAGTTAGCGGCGCCGTCAATGACGATTTTGGTCGGGTCGTTACATATATACATGTAGTGTTTTAATATGTATTCATACACTTTTGAAAGACTTCAAGACACATATCAAAGTACTTCTACTTAACAAAAATGCTTACAATTACATCCTCGTTCAGTTTCATCAACAATTCTACTCGTATGCACCCGTATTCGTACTCGTACAATACACAGCTTTTAGATGTATGTACTATTGGTATATACACTCCAATGATCAGCTCTTAGCAGCCCATGTGAGTCACCTAACACATGTGGGAACCATCATTTGGCAACTAGCATGAAATATCTCATAAAATTACAAAAATATTAGTAATCATTCATGACTTATTTACATGAAAACAAAATTACATATCCTTTATATCTAATCCATATACCAACGACAAAAAACACCTACAAACACTTTCATTCTTCAATTTTCTTCATATAATTGATCTCTCTCATGTTCCATCTTCAAGTTCTAAGTGTTCTTCATAAATTCCATAAGTATAGTTTCATAAAAATCAAGAATACTTCCAAGTTTGCAAGTCTACTTCCAAGCTTTCTAATCCATTCCAACTAATCATCTAAGATCAAGGAACCTTTGTTATTTACAGTAGGTTATCTTTCTAATACAAGGTAATATTCATATTCAAACTTTGATTCAATTTCTACAACTATAACAATCTTATTTCGAGTGAAAATCTTACTTGAACTTGTTTTCGTGTCATGATTCTGCTTCAAGAACTTGAAAGCCATCCAAGGATCCTTTGAAGCTAGATCCATTTTTCTCATTTCCAGTAGCTTTATCCAGAAAACTTGTGGTAGTAATGATGTTCATAACATTATTCGATTCATACATATAAAGCCATCTTATTCGAAGGTTTAAACTTGTAATCACTAGAACATAGTTTAGTTAATTCTAAACTTGTTCGCAAACAAAAGTTAATCCTTCTAACTTGACTTTTAAAATCAACTAAACACATGTTATATATCTATATGATATGCTAACTTAATGATTTAAAACCGGAAAACACAAAAAATACCGTAAAACCGGATATACGCCGTTGTAGTAACACCGCGGGCTGTTTTGGGTTAGTTAATTAAAAACTATGATAAACTTTGATTTAAAAGTTGTTCTTCTGGGAAAATGATTTTTCTTATGAACATGAAACTATATCCAAAAATCATGCTTAAACTCAAAGTGGAAGTATGTTTTTCAAAATGGTCATCTAGACGTCGTTCTTTCGACTGAAATGACTAACTTTACAAAAACAACTTGTAACCTGTAATTCCGACTATAAAATTATACTTTTTCTATATAGATTCATAAACTTAAGTTCAATATGAAACCATAGCAATTGGATTCACTCAAAACGAATTTAAAATGAAGAAGTTATGGGTAAAACAAGATTGGATATTTTTTGATTATTTTAGCTACGGGAAATGTTTAACAAATCTATACAAATCATATCCTAGCTAACTTATATTGTATTATACATGTATTCTAATATATTATGTAATCTTGGGATACCATAGACACGTATGCAAATGTTTTGACATATCATATCGACCCATGTATATATATTATTTGGAACAACCATAGACACTCTATATGCAGTATATATTGTTAATTTAAAATAACATTTAAAATAACATTTAAATCTTTCACGAATTATACATTTTAGTTCGATTCGAGTTGCGCTTCAACGACATCATCGTTAGCCACGAAATAATTTTAAAAACTAAATGGCCCCGGCGCGAAGCGAGGGTTCGAAAACTAGTTTGAACTTTTATACATATATACTTATTGTTTAGTATACTAGTCATATCTTGTTTTTTTTTTTTTTTGTCAGATTCTGAAGAGGAAGAAGAGGCTCTTCGGCTTCCTACTATACAGAAATTGATTTAATTTATTTTATACATTTAAAATTCAGTTACTTATAATCTTTGTTCCCTCTGCCAGGTCAGCATGAGGATAATCAGGAGACTAAGATAGCTAACAAGAAGGATGGTAAGTAGAAGGTGAAGATTGTGGTACCCGAAAAGGATAAGAAAGTTGACTCTGATGATTCCAACTCTGACGATTCTAATGATTCAGATGAGGTTTGTATGGTGATTTTTGAAGTCAATTGACTATTATTGACCACTGTTGACCACCATTGACCGACATATTAGAGTGACTTGTGGCATACTAAGGAGTCAAAAGGTCAATGTAGTAGATCAAAGTTGGATTCCCTAGTTTAAATTCAGATTTTATTCAATCAAAATTTGTTAAATAGGTCAAATACAGTCAAAGTTGATCAACGTTTCACTAGTCTCTAACTTGGCCAATTAGTGCCTACAAGGTCCTGACCGACTAACTCCAACTAGCGAATTTTACAACACTGGCTAATGAATTTTGACCACACTCTTGAATTGTGGTCATGTGTATATAAAAATATAAATAGAGTTTATAATTATATGTGCACAAAAAATATAGAGTTTAAAAATTATGTTGTTGATGAATTTTCTTTATACTTTGTTGCTTTAATAGGATAATGAGGATTCTTCTGACAGTGATGACGATAGTGATGAGGATGAAGAGACACCAAAGAGGGTTCGGTGACATGTTTTGTTTTTTATTTTATTTTTTAAATTTTTGTGAAATGATAGGAAGTGTTCTTATTATATCTATCAGTCATTCTTACTGTTATAGCAACAATCTGAAAAGAAGAAACACAACGAGTCTGCTATCAAGACCCCTAGTAGTAACAAGAAGGCAAAAATGTCTACCCCTCAAAAAACTGGTTAGTTTATTTTCATTATATGTTTTTAAATAATGTATGAAAGTGTAAACATTTTTTTTTATGATTTTGGTTTTGTAATAATGTTTTGACAGATAGCAAGAAACCTCATGTAGACACCCTACACCCATCAAAGAAACCTGCAAACAAGTCGAACTAGAAAAGTCCACTATCTACATCTGATGGTGCTCATTCTTGCAAGTCTTGCAACATGTATTCATTTATTATTGTCTAAAGTATTCTTTTGACAAATATAACTTAAAATAATTGGATTTTATATATACAGAATATATGAATATGAATATGATCTTACGTTTTGGTAGTTTTTTTAGGAACTTTAAACCGGATGGTGCTCTTAAGTCTCACAACCAAGCCAAGCATGCAAATAACTGATGAGAGGAATTTGTTCAAGAGAGTAAAAGGGTGGTTGATTTTGTTAAGGAGTTAATGGATTTTTTTTTTAAAATTAAGTAGGTTTTGTAAAGCCATCCTATTATGTTCTGAAGTGTTGCGGAGAGAACTAGGAAATTATGCTTTATGCTCTTGAAAGATGGCTTTATATGGTGGAGAAATGAAGTTAGTGGGATTTCCTAAAACTGCGTATTTTTTGTCTGTGGACTATTGGAATGAGACGGAGGTAGTATATTTGATGTCTATGATTCTACTACTTTTAATGCATCTTTTATGATGACTAGAAAATTGTAACGACCCGGATTTTTCCGATCGTTTTACACTTATAAGATTAATATTTACATAAATTAAACCTTACCAACATGATAAGCAATCTAAATTGTTGAGACTTATGTTTTTGAAAAGAGTTTTACACAACGTTTGACCGTCCAATTTGACCGATGATATCACGAACTATATAACATACGATAATTATACGTTTGTGTATATATATGTATTTTTATATATTTAACATGATCTAAGAATGTTTTAACATCTCATTGTGTACTAATAACAATGAGTTATAAGTATATTTTGAGACTACTAACTTAAGTTTTCAAAACGATAACTATATCTGACGTTCTTCGACTTAAATACTTAAAACTTATAATGCTTATACATGTATCGTATAGATATGTATTTTATCACTTTTAAAGGATTTATATACATAAAACAATATAAGTATATTTACAAAAGATAGCTATATTTGAATCCTCGTTCCGTTTTCTCAAGATTTTTATACGTATATCTAGAGTATATGTACCCGTATCATACCCAGCTTCTATACGTATTTACTATTGGTATATACACATCACAATCACTTTATTAGCAGCCATGAGTCAGCCAATTTTAGATCTTAGCATGCATGATTAATCAATTTGGCATATTACAAGACTTTTGCACAATATTACAAATTTATACATCTTTTCACCACCATTTATACTCCATTCCATTTTCATTTTTACTACACATTTTCTCTAACCAAAAACACACTCTTAGGAACCTTAAGTGTTCTTCACAATCTCAGCAAATAACCATGAAGATCTAGCTTCAAAAACAACCCTTAATCATCATAAGAAAATCCATTCAAGAACACTTCAAAAATCCTTCCAAGTAAACAAGTTTACTTCCAACCTTTCAATCCAACTCCACCACTCTTTTGATTCTAGGATTTTTCTCATCTATTACAGTAACTTTGTCCAAGTAACTTGAGGTAGTAACCTTATTCATAATCTTATTCAATTCATATTCATATAGCTATCTTATTTTGTGGTATAAAATTTTAACAACAAGAACATAGTTTGAATGATTTCAAACTTGTTCGCAAACTAAATAGATCCTTCTAAATTGATTTTTAAAACACTTCAAGACCTGTAATATATCATAATGATATGCTAACTTAACAAGATATAACTTGGTTTTACAAAGAACACCTTAAAAACTGAATCTACGTCGTCGGAGTGCAACCGGGGGCTGTTTTGGGTTGGATAATTAAAAACCATCTTAAGCTTTGAATTGGAAGTTCATATTCTGGAAAAATGATATTTCTTATGAATATGTTAACACATAAAAATTTCATGGTTTAACTCAAAGTGTAAGTATTTTTAGAAAAATGATCATTAAATGTTGTTTTTATGATGGAAAATGATCACTTTCATAAGTTTCACCAAAGTTTGACCTATAACCTGTGATTTCGAATACAACCTAAGGTATTTTCAGTTCATATTCTTAAAATTTGACTCGATCCAAGGAAGTAGCAAGTTGAACCAACAAAAACGGAGTTGTAATGAATAAACTACGACTAAAACAAGATCGGGTATGCGAAGCTAGTTTAGCTACGAAAATATTTGGAGAAAAATTAAATTAATCATATATTTCTAATTAATATGATATTTCATATATATTTACTTATGATTTGATTTTATATATTTCAGGACCACCCGTAAACAACACGAGAAGATTAATCATAAGACCTCATGATTGTACGCAACACGTTATTTGACAACACGGTACTTTATGTACGCAACACGTCATTTGACAACATGGTACCATGGGTCAAGATTAATTCTGATCAATACGAATACGATGGGGTCTTTATTTATTTTATTGAGCAACTAATTGTGGACCACTAACATCTGACTGCTAACTACGGACTAAGAAAATATTAAAAGTATATATATATATATATATATATATATATATATATATATATATATATATATATATATATATATATATATATATATATATATATATATATATATATATATATATATATATATATATGTAACGATTACTTAAAAAGAAAATATGTTGATATATTATATATATGGTTAGGTTCGTGATATCTATCGGAGACCAAGTCGTGATAAATACCTTCAAGGCAAAAGTGAGTATATAGTCCCACTTTTAAACTCTAAATATTTCGGGATGAGAATACATGCATTTTATGATTTACGTTATGGACACAAGTGATTAAAAATATATATTCTACGTTGAGTTGTACCACTGGCATACTTCCCTGTAACTTGGTAACTATTATTTACATGAGGTATTATAAACGTGAATCCTGTTGATAGATCTATCGGGCCTGACAACCCCAACCGGACTGGACGACCAGTATTCAACGGTTGCACAGTACTTCATTTCGGTGACTACACTTGGTACGGTGTAGTAAGATTTCATAATAAAGGGAATATGCGACGTTGATTAAATGTTAAGTATGGTTATCAAGTGCTCAACAACTTAGAATATTTTTATTAAAACGTTTATATATGAAATCTTGTGGTCTATATTTATAACGCTGCCGGCATTAAACCTATATCTCACCAACTTTATGTTGACGTTTTAAGCATGTTTATTCTCAGGTGATAACTAAAAGCTTCCGCTGCAGCATGTTGAATTTAAGCAAGATCTTGAGTATGCATATTTGTGTCAAAAATAAAACTGCATATCGGAGGATTTGTAATGTAAAATATGTTGGAAGTCGTATTGTTATTATCACATGTAAAGTTTGTAAGTCTAAGATTATCGCTAAACGATAATCATTATTAAGTTGTTTAAACCTTGTATTTGTAATAAAAGCTATGGTTTGTATTGTAAAAACGAATGCAGTTTTTGAAAAATGTCGCATATAGAGGTCAATACCTCGCGATGAAATCATATGTTATTGTATTCGTCCTTATGGTTAAGGTCGGGTTATGACAAAACTTCCTTGAATTTGAGTATAGTTTGACGAATATTTTGTGATGGTTAGGGAAGGGTTGGAAACAGCCAACGAGTAATTCTGTAGCTACGTAGCCGATTCAACCCTCATATTAATACCTGCACAATTTTGTAATCTCTTAAACTCCTAGATTGAGGAAACACAAGTGATATTAGAAGGAAACTATCTCCCAAAAACGACAATAAATAAATGGATTAATGAGTCTAAAAATATCAACAATGTCAATCTTTCAATGGTTTATACGTTAATCTTTATTTATACACCACTAAACATTTTTAGATGTTACGGAGTACATTTTTACGTCAAATGGGTTTTAAGTTCATCAATAACCCAAAACCTAACCCTTAAACAATTAAAATAAGGAAATCAAAGTTAAGACTTACCACCACAATCAAAACGTAGCTAGAGACTAGATGAGCAACTTTAATACTCGAGCTTAAACCCGAAATAAGCTTTCTCCTCCTTTGATTGAGCTTTCTCACTGTAACGACCCTGGTTTTTCCAACGTTAATTAATAATTATTTTTATTAGTACTTGTGATTAAACGAATGTATGTTATTACATTTACTTGTTGCCATGATTAACCGTACTTGACTTTAATTGCCCGAAACATCTTTGTGACACCCGAAACTTACATGAATAATATTTTCAGATATTATTTACATTCATGATTAGTTTTATTAATCATTTTAATTAACTATGGTTACTAGTTAATTACTTGGGCTTTTATTGGATTTGCTTGTTAGTTACTTGAACATGGGCCTTTATTAGTATTAGTGGACTTTAGAAGCCCACCCTACAACTTTATGGACTTAATTAGCCCATCACCACATGTAAGTACTACTTTCAAACATAACTAAGTGATTAATACATGAAGAATCTTGTTACTAGTTAGTTACACACCATTCCCATAAACAACCATCTTATAACCAACTTTAAAGACTTTAGCATGCAAGGATCTTGTGGACAAACTTCTTCCCCTCTCCCCTTGCAAAAAGCCATCGACCATATGGCCATATGGGAGTTCAAAATCTTTTTTTTACTACTTGATACACTTGCATTTTCTCTCATTCCAAAAACACTCTCATACTTGCAACTCTTGATGGAATTCATCATATAAATAAGTTTCATGAACGTATATGTCAAAACCCGATTTTAACATTAAGCGGAAGCATATTTATAACCAAATTAATATGAAGTTTAACCTTTTAAACATGAATTCCAAAACCATATCAAGTCTAGAAAATATGCTTACAAAGTAAAAGAGCTAGTAAAGAGGATATACCTACTCCAAGTTAGGAGGTTAAAAGGATGATGAAGATGATGAAGAAGATGATGAATAAGCAAGCTCCAAAACTATGAAACCTCAAGAGATAATACCCCAAACTTGTCACCAACACTTAGCCTTTGGTTAGGATTTAATTACCACTTTAAAATAAGCTTGCAAACCACAAAATGAACTCTCTTTCTCTCCCCATACCTCACGGCCAAAAGACAGCAGCAAGGAGCAGAATGTGCAGTTTTTTTGTTAGTTTAAATGTATATTGCAAGCTCACATTGAGTCAAGGCCCTTGGTAAACTAATAGGCATGTACCTTGGCACTTGTGTGGTCTTAAAATAAACAAAAACAAGCATGGGTGTGGCATCTTGGAGACCAAAATTCTGCACACCACATGTATATTTTATAACAAGGTTTATTTTATAAAACTTGTATATATTTTATAAAACTTGTATAAAATAAGCATGTATTTGTTATTTGTAATTATTTTATAAACCATTTTATAAAATATAACACAACATAATTATTTAAACCTATACATAATTAAATCCACATCATATATAAATTATCCAAATAATTTATCTCAAGTGATCATAATTTAGAAAACCTATTTTCTAAAGTTCAAGTGTCGCGTATTCATTTAACAATCCAACCGTTAAAATAAATACATATAAAGTGTTGGTAAGCTTGTTATTGGGTATGACCCGACTTGGATCATAACATAGTGGCCACGTTAATTTAATATGTCTCTCGGGCATACGAAATACCTTCAATCCCCCACTTGCACGAGAAACATAATAAATTAATGCAAGTGATGGATACCACCTAACGACCGTCCATCACCCCCAATATGTTATGACTTTGTGCCATTCAATAACATCATCCCTTTTGAGTTCCCGTCTCGAATATGAATAGGTGAATCTTTTCATTATATCCTTTTGTCCTAGATGTCATGTTAAATCCAAGAGGCATAGAGTGATCACTCTCTTATAGATTTAACTTTATCAGGCCTTAGACATCTGACTCTCAATGAATAAGAGGGACAAATTCCATCTTGGCTACATACGTCCTACACACTACACTTTGTACCATACCTGAAGCCTCCCTTATGAGCTACCTTTTCAGAATAGCGAAGGAAAGAATCAAGGTACGATATTCGGTGAATATCTGAACCCAATATGTATCTCAGGTCAGAGGATACAATGATATTCTCCTTTACTCAAGATTACATGTGATCAACCACAAAGGCTCCATACAGTAAATCATGAGAGGGTCTTCCAATATTTGTATCCCACAAATATCTATGAACCCTGGTTGCAACCTTGCCCTACATTCACCAATTGAATGTTAACCAATCCAAGTTCATAATAGTCTAGACCTCACACTTGTTCCCACGAATGTGATCAACTACGGAATTTAGAATAATTATTTATTCATGGATAAAATATGCAAAATTGGAACATAACTCAAAATTAAAATAATACCATAATTATATTAATGAGTTTGAACTTATTCGTTCCGTTACAATACATAAAATAGATCATTTCCAATCACTAGAATATCGAAGCCCTAATGCACAAACATGTCCCTCATGTTTTGGCCCATGTAAAAGCTTCGTGAGTGGATCCGCAACATTATGATCTGTGTGAACTTTGTGAATACATATCTTTCCTTTTTCAACCTCTTCCCTGATGTAGTTGAATCTCCGCTCAATGTGACGAGTCTTTTGATGAGCACGAGGTTCCTTGATTTGAGCAATCGCACCCTCGTTGTCACAAAAGATCTCAAGAGGGTCCTGAATGGAAGAGACCACTCCTAAGTCGTCGATGAATTTCTTCATCCATGCAGCTTCCTGAGCTGCCAATGATGCGGCAATGTACTCCGACTCTGTAGTGGATAACGCAACAACATCCTGTTTTGAACTCTTCCAAGAGACCGCACCTCCATTTAACATGAAGACATAACCGGATTGTGATCGAGAATCATCTCAGTCAGTTTGGAAGCTCGCGTCCACGTAACCTTTTACAGCGAGTTCCTCCTCACCAGACCCATATATTAGAAACATATCCTTAGTTCTCCTAAGGTATTTCAATATACTTTTAACAGCAACCCAATGACTGTTTCCTGGGTTATTCTGGTATCTACTTGTCAAGCTTAGAGCGCATGACACGTCCGGTCTAGTACATATCATTGCATACATGATTGACCCAATAGCATATGCGTATGGGACATTTTTCATCCTCTCTTGTTCATCTTTTGTGGTAGGACATTGAGATGAACTGAGAACGGTTCCTCTTTGAATAGGTACCAAACCTTTCTTAGAGTTTTCCATCTTGAACCTTTTCAAGACTTTATCAATGTATGTACTTTGACTTAAACCTATCAATTTCTTGGATCTATTCCTATAGATCCCTATTCCCAATATATATTGTGCTTCTCCAAGGTCCTTAATGGAGAAGCAACTTTTAAGCCAAGTTTTGACTCCTTGCATTGTGGTAATATCATTTCCAAATAACAATATATCATCCACGTATAGTACGAGGAACATGATGGTGCTCCCACTAGCCTTCTTGTATACACAAGCTTCATCACCATTTTTAATTAAGCCAAATTTCTTTGCCTCCTCATTAAAATGATGATTCCACATTCTAGATGCTTGTTTCAATCCGTAGATTGATTTCTTTAACTTGCTTACCTTTTTAGGATGTTTCGAATCAACAAAACCTTCGGGCTGTACCATATAGACATATTCCTCAAGATATCCATTTAGGAAAGCGGTTTTGACATCCATTTGCCATATTTCATAGTCATAGTGAGCAGCAATGGCAAATAATATCCTAATAGACTTTAGCATTGCCACAGGCGAGAAAGTTTCATCATAGTCAATCCCTTGAGTTTGAGTGAAACCTTTTGCTACAAGTCTAGCTTTGTATGTATCCAAGTTTCCATGTATGTCGGTTTTCTTCTTGAAAAGCCATTTGCAATCAA